>NC_092782.1:15200559-15500559 GCF_047496795.1 Chiloscyllium punctatum
TAAAGGACTGGTTGAACAACAGGAGACAATAATAGTTGAAGGGAGTTTCGTAAAATGGAGAAAGGCGATTAGTGGTGTTCCACAGGGATCAATGTGGGGGCCTCTGTTGTTCTTGATACACAAAGGATCTGGAAGAGAGCACTGTCAGTCTGATCAGTAAGTTAGCGGATGACAGATTGGAGTAGCAGAAAGCATAGGGGACTGTCAAAGAATACAGGAAGATATAGATAAACTGGAGAATTGGGCAGAGAAGTGGCAGATAGAGTTCAATCCAGGCAAATGTGAGATGATGCATTTTGGGAAGTCTAATTCTACAGCCAACGATACTGTAAACACAAGATCCTTAGGAAGAGTTGATAGAGAGAGATCTAGGAGTTCAGGTCCATTGTGCCCTGAAAGTTGCTGCACTGGTGGATAGAGCAGTCAAGGCAGCCGATGATATGCTTGCCTTCATCGGATAGGGTATTGAGTGGATCCAAATCCACTGTCGAAATCGATCACCCAGTTCTTAAGCATCTGTATCCCTCTGCTCCCCATCTATCTGTGCATCTGTCCAGACACACCTGAAGTGAATCTACTATCTGCCTCTACTACCTCTGTTGGCAATAAGAGCTGGCAGGTCATGTTAAAATTGTACAAGACTTCGGTGTGGCTGCATTTAGAATACAGTGGACAGTTCTGGTCGGCACATTACCAAAAGGATGTGGACGTATTGGAGAGGGTGCAGAGAACGTTTACAAGGACGTTACCTGGTAGGAAGGTGCTTGCTATGAAGAGAGGTTGAGTAGGTTAGAATTGTTTTCATTTAAAAAAAAAGGGGAGATAGTTGGGGGACCTGATAGAGGTCTACAAAATAATGAAGGGTATAGGGTGGATAGAGATATGCTTTATCCCCCCCCAGGTTGAGGGATTCAACAACAAGAGGTCACACATTCAAGTTGAGGTGAAAAGTTAAGGGGGATACACGCGGAAACTACTTTAGGGAATCTAATCTATATAGTGTGGAAACAGGCCCTTCGGTCCAACAAGTCCACACCGACCCTATAGAGTAACCCTAATAGACCCATCCCCCTACCCCATATTTAACTGACTAATGCACCTAATACTATGGGAAATTTATCATGGCCAATTCACCTGACCTGCACATCTGAATTGTGGGAAGAAACTGGAGCACCCAGAAGAAACCCACGCAGACACGGGGAGAAGGTCTGTGTGGAGTTTGCACAGCTAACCACAAACACTGTTACAGAGGGCAGTAGGTGCCTGGAACATGTTGCCAACAGAGGTAGTAGAGGCAGACAGTAGATTCACTTTAGGTGTGTCTGGACAGATACATGGATAGATGGGGAGCAGAGGTATACAGATGCTCAAGAACTGGGCAATAGGTTTAGACAGTGGATTTGGATCAGCTCAGGCTTGGGACGGCCGAAGGGCCTGTTTTTGGGCCAAAAATGTTTTTTCTTTTGTTTGTTTTTTGTTCAGTTTTTAAGAGACAGTGGATTGAATAGCCTCTTTCTTTCTAGTCTCTGCCAGAAAGATAATGCAAAGTCACTTCAAGTGGGAAAATTGTGACAGGAAGAGAAAAAAAATAGACGAAGGAACAGAGAATCTTTATGAATGGAGGAGTTAAATCATGGCTTTTACCCCCATCCATTGTTCGCCTTGCAATCTTTAAAGAATCTGGAACAATGCAGCTAACTGGCACCTCAAGATATGTACATTTTTAAATAGCTAGATTTTTAATTCCAACCACAGCACAATTAATTTCATCTCGACAAGCTATTTTATATCACACCAAACTATATGGATTAAAAGTTTAAAATTATAGCAAGTTACCAGATTCAATTATTCCAATTTCAGCTCACTTCCTTCAACCATTCTATCTTTCATTTCTTGAAGTGAAATGTTGTTAGGTACAGAACCTTAACTGAACCAGCCACACAAATATAAAGGAGACAAAATCAGATTAGAGGATGGGCAGTTTCCACAATGACACTAAGCTTTTCCATGGTTTGAGCCATTGAGTGACGAAAGCCCAACTATACAGAACAGGCCATTTCAGATCTGATAGCATTTTAGAGTCAGAGTCAATTAGCAATTTTATGGTAAAATTCCTCTGGGAAACAGTATGAGAAGGATTAGCGTACTTAAAAAAAATTGAAGGATATACACAACAGCTCAGATCATCTTGTTCCAGATAGCCCAGTGTATGGCAGGTCTCCGACTGTTTGTCAAGACCCTCAGAAACCCTGAGGCTTCCTGGGTAAATGCCCAGGAAGTTTAAAACTGCAGTGAGCAATTACCTTGCATTTCGAAGCTTCAAAATACAAAAGTTAGAGATGGAACATTTCAAATTGAGTACCAGGGAAAGAGAGGAATTAAAAGCTGCTCCAAGGGAATGAAGGTCTATTAACTTGAGTAAATAAGTCTTAGTCATAAATATTTTCATATTCAATGCAATCTAAAGAAATAAGTTTGTCAAAGTATTCATTAGCAGATACAGAAGGAAAATATAGTATATTTAGATTTAAGGAATTTAACTTAGATTAATACAGAAAATTCACAACATATTGGCAAGTTAACTAAATGGATCATTTTCAGGGTCCGCAGGGTTGAACTAATAGCTACTAGAAGTATTGAAGCTTGGGCCCCATCTCGGTTAATAAATTGAACTTAGAACAGTTAAGTAGGAAAGTAAGCAGCAAGAAAATTGTGCAAGATGTCACAAGGGGACAGGGAACCAGATAAGTGGTAGAGGGAGTATAATAGAGGTTTCAGCAAGATTAGAAAAAAAACTTCTAATTGAGAGAGCACTGAAGTTCAGAACAGTTTCTGCTGCTTGTGTACAAAACATTAACAGAGGAACAGCAAGCAATTAGGAAGGCAAGTGGTTATTTGATACTATTGCTCCAAAACCACAGGTCAAGGTTTGTCTCGAGAGTAGAAGTGCCCAGCTGGATTGAAAAGCAGAAAACAACTTAAAAGATGAACTGCAACATTCATTCCAGTTGATAGCATCCAAAAAGCCAACTAACCAACAACAGTCTCATGTTAAAACTTCACACCTTTGCCAAAAAAGTTTGCCCAAATTGTTGCACATACTTCAATACAAGACTTATGCTTTGTATTGCAATAGATTTGTTCTACAACTCAAGAAAACAAGTGATTGGCTGTCTATCATTTACAATAAATGAAGTTATAGCCTCGCAGAAGATCATTTGAACCTTGTTGTGACAACCCAAGCAGGTTGAAAATTTCGCTCACCCCTGGTCAACATCAAAATTTACTCTCTGCCCTTGCTTCTCTTCTGTTTGAAGGGCTCCTGCACCTTAATATTCTTCAGTGAAACACTAGGATAAAACTGCAACGAAAGTAACTAGTTGAAAAGAATCAAATTGCCTGTCCTAACTTCAGTAGGAAGCAGAGTCAAATTTGCTGGTAGAAGGTCAAAGGCCAACTCACAGATATAGGTTTTCGCCCTTCATTAATTCTATCCTGGATTGCGGTCTCCACGCGATATGGTTTACTGTTCTTCTTGGAAAAAACAGGGCTTAAAACAAAAAAAGGGAAGTAAGAGATATACAAAAAAATTATGAAAATATATAAATATGCATTACATTAAAATTATTGAAAATAATAATTTTAAGACCTGACCAGTGTACCTGGGTGTCTCAGGAACTTCAAATTCTGAAGCATCAGAATCCATTTCAAATAAGAATCCTTTGTTCAAGGGATCAGGGTCGTGACATTTTGTTTCCTCGCAAGATCCATTTTCTTGCAGTCCATCCAAACTCTGATCCATGGTGTCTTTCTTATTTTAAGGAAAAGTGTTAAAAGCCTAAGGCAATCCAGTCAAGTTGGAGTTCAAGTGATTTTAATAACTAACAGTAAACTGATTCCAATGCAATCCTCAGGATCTGCATTAAAACAAAATGGACATTATCACAATCTGGCTGCAAACTTATCTACATATTCTGACATTCACCATTATTAATAAACAAAATCTTATCTAAAAACCTATACTTTTTAGACAACAATCTGAGACTATGGAGTTAAATGCCCAGGACTGCTAATTTATTTTAGGACACTCCCACATTAAGAAATGCTCTGTATCTGAAGTCATCCAGTGAGGACCCATGGCAAAGTGGAGCATCACCACTGAACTTCTAGGAAACTTCAAGGCTATAGCATACAAACCAGATTGAATCCAGTATCTGGATTCAGACAGGCTCTTAAATAGAAACATTCTGTGATTTCCAAATTCCTCACACTGCAGCATGGCAAACATTGATGGTGACACAATGGAAATGCCCCTGCTTTAACAATGGAGGGGCCTAGGCCACAGCAGCTAGTGGAATTTAAATTCAGATAAAATCTGAAATTGAAGGCTAGTTGTAAAAATCTCTGGTTCCACAACATCCTTTCAGAAATGATCCAGTGAGTTACTACTACAGGGCAATTTTTAAAGAGATGAACAAACGCCGACCTTATCAGTGACATTCACAGCACATGACTATACGATTTCAAAAAAAGGAGCTATCGGAACAAGTACAGCTACTAAGCATACCATATCCAATTCCAGTAAAAAGTATCCTGCATGCCACATTTATTGGAATTTAGTGGTTCGGTTTTGCTCAGTTGACTGGATGGCTAGTTAGCAATCCAGAGTGATGCCAGTAGCACAGGTTCAATTCTTGCACCAGATGAGGTTAGCATTAGAACTCCCCAGCTCACCCCTTGCCCAAAGTACTGGTCATCTCTAATTGTGCAGTCCTAAGGTCTGGTAGGATTATGGCAACTGTTAGTATTGTAATATAAAATACATTTTAATTAATTCTCCAATTAACTAATTAATTCTAATGTTTGCTGAAGTGTTAAACAAGTCCTTTGGTCCAACTTGTCCACACCAACCAAATATCCTAAATCAATCTAATCCCATTTACCAGCAGCTGCCCCATATCCCTCCAAACCCTTCCTATTCAGGTACCCATCCAGATGCCTTTTAAAATGCCATAATTGCGCCAGCTTCCACCACTTCCTCTAGCAGCTCATTCCATACACCATCTTCGCCCAAATAGACTAATCCTATTTACAGGAAGGCATTCCAAGCTTTTAGAAACAAAAAAGGTCAAATTTGTCATGAGATTCAATTAATATGTAGTTAGTTTCAACATGGCTAAAAAGGAAACAAAAATCAAAGCCTTTTGTCTTACATTCATCAGGACTAGGATACATTCATCAGGACTAGGATGCAAGAATCAAAAGAAAGGTACACCAATTTAGACAGCATGAGAAATGGCTGAAATGAGTTAGGCTATCAGTGACATGCAAACACAGCAAGAACAGGTAACTGTCAACCTTGGATCTTAGTCTAGGCAGACAGACTGACTGCCATTGCATTTCTATGGCAACACCCTGATCAATCTGTAGTCTCCATGATCTAATTCTTTCACATAAAAGATGAGAAGTCCCTTTTACTTATGAGAAACAGGGTCTTGTGTACTTGTATATCTATCTTCTAGCACGCATAAATACTGCATGACCAACTGACGCACATGAATTGTTTTCCAATACAATTCTAAGTACAGGTTGGATTATTTGTGATTTTCAATAGCAAAAAAAAAAACACATCTACCATTCAATGTTTACCAGCACATGATTAAGCACAATCAGCATGCTGCCTAAATGATCAACAGGACATGTAACTTTATGCACTCAGCCAATAATTGGGACACATGGCCTATGGACATGACTTCCCACCAGTTCCCATCATGTTATTCATTTGTGACATTTGCAAGAAACCTTTTGGTTTGCCAGCAGTATCCTGTTGGAGAAAAACTACTTGTTGGCATACCTACTACATAAGTGAGTAACAGGATACTGATTTTTTTTCATTTTAAAAAAGACACAGTGTCTATCAATCTGGCATTCGAATGACAACACCTTAGACCAATCACTACCTGCTAGATAGGAGTGTGACAACTGACAGTGAACATCTCCTTTACCTACTACATACATCCCTATGCCAACTAATGGTTATGCTGTCTGATTTACTACCCCTTTCCAGCACCCTACCCCAGACATTCCTCCACCCCTGGCAAACCCCTCTCCCAACCAGCAGCCCACTTCCTGACCACCTCTATTCCTTCACCAACCCAGAACAGAAACCCTTTCATTTTAACATTACAAGGATGGTGCCAGACTAGGTCAGTATTATTCTTAAACTTTAAGAAGTGACCAAGAGGCAACTAAAGTTACCAATGACAGAGAGGATCGATGTCACAAGAATGTCCGCTATTTACTGCACTTAAAATTACTGTTGTAGTTATAGTCTTTAAGTCAAATAAAGGACAGAGATTTTGTTGCCAACTGGACAACAGGTCAAACATGTTAGATGTTTCCAGAAGCAAAGCAGACAAGTACAAATAAATGAAGAGAAAAAAAAGTATGTTGAAAGGCTGACACACCCAGCAGCACAAGCACCCACCACAAACTAGTTGGGCCAGTGTGCACTGTACACAACACTTTTTTCATCATTCACAAAACTGTACACTATCATAAGCCAAAAATAAACCATTTCCAGTGAAGGGCTTTTGCCCGAAACGTCGATTTCGCTGCTCGTTGGATGCTGCCTGAACTGCTGTGCTCTTCCAGCACCACTAATCCAGCCACTGTATAGTTTGCAAGGCCCAGTCTGCCTGCCCTTTTCTCGAGAACACGGGCCTCCAGTCTTTTTTAAGCCATTACAGACTGTCCATAAACAAGCAGATTAACGGGTCGATCAACACAAAGCAGTGCAGGAAATCCTTTTCCAAGACAGACTTACATATTTTCCCAAATTAAGAGCTGAAACTGCATTGCAAACAAGAGTCACGAGGCTCCGAACGATAACTTTCCTTTCTCTTCCTATAGCTGCTGCCAGACGGCGGAGTGCAGTCTGTAGCTGGTTTTCGCTTCGGACCTCCAGCATCTCAATGTTATAACTGAGCAAGTACCTTAAGATCAACCAACTGGAACTTGCGAAACAACTTTAAAGTTGATCAGCTCGCAGCAGCTTCTTTCCAGAGGCCTTCAGCCTGACAGAGATCACACTACAGTCCAACATGGACTGACCTGGGATTAAACAGCTACTGCACTAACACGGGACAGCCCAAGCCCACCCCAGAACCCTGTGCCGTACTAATTACGGCATGAGCGGAGAGGATACCGGCCTCAACAGCCGGGGCGTTGGGGGGACAAGCCTCACCCGGAGCCCAGGCCCCACTTACCTCAACCCAAACCTCGCTCGCTCGCACGCGCCCCTATTCCACTGCGCAGACTCAGCGACACACGGCCGGCCGCCGGCGCACTTTCACCTTTCAGGCCGCCTCCAGCGTCACCGCCGTCCAAGCTTCCCATTGGTCAACGGTTTGATTGCATCATCACGTACGAGCGACGTGAGGTTGGTGACCGACGCGGTCCCGTTTGAAAGGACACCTCTGATTGGCTGGAACGGGTAAGGGCGGAAAATTTATCTCGAAACTGACGAAGGAGTGGGGGGGGGGAGGTTAAAGGTCGGCCTGGGAGAGTCAATAGAGAATCAATAACCATCAATAATGGTTCCCATTAGCAACTTACAATGATGTGGAGGTGCTGGTGTTGGAGTAGACAGAGTTAAAAATAATCACATAAAACCAGATTATAGTCCAACAGGTTTACATATTTGGGAGCACTAGCTTTGCCAGTGCTGCCCTTCCTCCCAGTCAGGGGACACTTCAGAGCTCAAGGACCATTCAGCTTCAGATCTTTGGGTGACCACCCTCCAAGGCAGACTTCGGGATACGCCACAACACAGAGTGGCCGAGCAGTGGTTGATAGCCAAGTTGGGTACCCATGAGGACAGCCTCAACCGGGATCTTGGGGACATGTCACAGTACAGGTTACCCCACTACACTTTGCACACACACACTCTTACACACGATTGCACTCACACAAACCCTCTCTCATACACACACTCTCTTTCAGACACAGCCCCACACCCTCGCGCACAGCCTCACACAGACATATCCATGTACTCCGTTACACTCGCGCACACATTCTGTCAAGCATACACATACTCACTCTCAAACACACACACACTCTCCCTCACATGCACGCGCACACACGTATAAGTCTATGGGGTGAATTTGCATTTGCAGATTTGTGTTTGCAGATACATTACGTTTTGTTCAAAAAGCACACACTCTATAAGCAGTCAGACTATGTGAAACTTTATAAATTCCTACTTTGGGTATAGAACCAGACTGACTCAAGGTTTGGAATACACACGGACACTAACCTCACACCTTTTAGGCATTGTTTGAGTTGAAATGTCACCTTTTGTTTCTAAAAAACTTAAGATATCTCGAAATGACTTGAAAGAAGTTCTGGGATTTACATATTAATGAATCGAAACCTGCAACCCAAGTGATTAAAAGCCTTAATAGTAATCTTGGTTTGTTCAATACATTGCATCAGTTGTATGACACTTTGATCTTTTAGTATAAATTCTGTGTCCTATGATTCTGCCCTGCTAGCTACCTGACAAAGGACCTGCGCTACGAAAACGTGTACTTCCAAATAAACTTGTTGGACTATAACCTGGTATTGTGTGATTTTCAACTTACGATGGATTGTGTGCGGTAGCTGCCTGTGTGAAGACAAGGCCTTGTGCATGGGGTTTGGGGTAAGCACATGGAAGAAGGTGCTCAGGCCCTAAAATTGTTGGATTCAAGATTGAGTCCAGAAGGTCTTGTATGTGTAAGATATGTTTTTGGTTTATTTGGATAGAATCAAACTCCAATATTTGTTTGTTTTCTTGATATAATACAGAACCAAACTGCATTTGTGACTATATCTGTATACGAGTTTTGAGATATCTCGAATATGTATATTCATATATTTGTATACAAATTTTATTTTTACAAATAAAAGTATATTCTTGAAATCAAGAAAGAGTTCCCAAGCAGAAAATGAGCTGCTGTTATTCCCGTTGGTCGACGGTTTGATTACATCACCACGTACCAGAGACGTGGCTGATGGTTGGTGACCGATGCGGTCCGTTTGAAAGGACACCTCCAATTGACTGGAACGGGTAAGGGGGGGGGGGGGAGAAATTTATCTCTAAACTGACAAAGGAGGGGGTTAAGGGTCAGCTGGAGGACTGCGGCAAGCCTGAGACAGAGATGTTAGCCAGGGAACAGGGTAGTGTGTGGAACAAAGTACTAATCCTCGAATGCTGCCTGAACTGCTGAGCTCTTCCAGCACCACTAATCCAGAATCTGGTTTCCAGCATCTGCAGTCATTGTTTTTACCTAGTGTGATGAAGTGGCAGGTAGTTGGAAACTCTCGAAGTCTTTTTTGCTGACAAAACGTAGGTGTTCTACAAAGCGGTCACCCAGTCTCCCCAATGTAGGGGAGACCACATTATGAGACTGAGTGAAGTGCAAGTACCTCCATCCACCACCAGAAGGATCACTGGACCTGAAATGTGAACTCTGCTTTCTGTCCACAGATGCTTGCCAGACCTGCTGAGTTTAACCAGTAATTTCTGTTTGGATAAATGCGAGGTTATTCATTTTGGAAGCAAAAACAAGAAGGCAGATTACCACCTGAATGGCTGTAAATTGGGAGAGAGGGTGTGCAATGGGACCTGAGTGTCCTTCTGCACCAGTCGCTGGCAGTATAAAAGACAAATGGTATGTTGGCCTTCACTGCGAGAGGTTTTGAGTACAGGAGCATGGATGCGCTGTTGCTGGCATACAGGGCCCTGGTGAGGCCATATCTAAAGTATTGTGTGCAGCTTTGGTCTCCTTTTCTGAGGGAGGATGTTCTTGCTCTAAAGGGAGTGCAGTGAAAGGCTGATTCCGGGACGGTGGGACTGAAGTATGAGGTGAGATTGACTAGAATTGTTTTTGCTGGAGTTCGGACAAAGAAGTGGGGGGGGGGGGGGGGGGGGGGAGTCTCAGAGACTTATAAAATTCTAACAGGACTAGACAGTGTAGACACAGGGAGGATGTTCCTGATAGTGGGTGTATCCAAAACCAGCGGTCCCATCCTGAGGATTCGAGGTGGACCATTTAGAAAGGAGATGAGGAGACACTTCTTCACCCACAGAGTGGTAATTCATTACCACAGGAAGTACTCAAGATGCCAAAACATTGAATGTATTCAAGAGGCGGCTAGATATAGCACTTGGGGTGAATGGGATCAAAGGTTATGAGGAGAAAGCAGATTAGGCTATTGAGTTGGACAATCAGCCATGATTATGATGAATGGCTGAGCAGACCTGAAGGGCCAAATGATCTTATATCTTCTATGTTTCTATTACTCTGTCCATTGGTCAACAATTTTACTGATCATTCAGAGTATTCACCCATCTTACTGGTCAATCATCTAAGTGGTCATCCATCTCATCAGTCACTCAGTGTGTTGAGTATTGGTCATACCAGTCACTCATTTCTATGCATATTCATTCCATTGCCCACCCCACTGATCACTTACCCCAATGGTCATCCATCTCATTAGTCATTCTCACTGGTATCATTGGTCACTCACTACACCAGTTATCTGTCACTGATCCTAAAGGCCATTGCTTCAGGGGCAATAGCAACTAGGGTTGCCAATTCTGTTGACCATATCTTTGCTGATTTCATCACATTGTTTTTATTCTTACGTAAGATGTGGCCCCAATTACTCTGGAATGGCTTCCTAGGTCATCTCAGAGGACAATTAAGAGTCAACCAGATCATACTATGGATCTGGAGTCACAGAAATGGCAAATATCCTTCCCTAAAGGGCATTAGTGAACCAGATGGATTTTTACAGCAATCAATAGCATTTTCCTGGTTATCATTAATGAGGCTATCATTTTCAGATTTATTAATTGAATTTAAAAACTTGAGCAAAAATAAGCCATTCAGCCTGTCAAGTCTGTTCTGTCTCATCGAATGACAGCATGGTTGATCTGATAATCTGGAATGCCCCAGACTTAATCCTATTTTCCGAATATTTACTTTAAACTAAAGAATAAAAAGTAAAACTTCTCACCAGTCAGCACATCGAGTTTTGTTCTGTATCTGATTGCCCGTTTGGGTGCCATTGTCTCACCCACTGCTCTAGATCCAGCTTTCTACCTGTCTCAGTATCCTTTTCTCTACTTCTCCACCTGTCATGTGGTCCTCATTTTGGCCATTTGTCTTGGATTCCTCTTCTTGTCTACTGCTCTAAATGCTCACAACTTGAAATTTGAAAGGGGTCAGAAAAGATTTACTATACAAGGATGTCGCCAGGGTTGCAGGGTTTAAGCTATAGGGAGAGGCTGAATAAGGCTGACACTATATGGGTTTATAAAATCATGGATAGGGTGAATGGCCAAGGTATTTTCCTCAGGTAGGGGAGTCCAAAACTAGATGGCCTACATTTAAGGTGAGAGGGAAAAGATTTAAAAGGGACCTAAGGGGCAACCTTTTAATACAGAGCATTGTGCGTGTATGGAATGAGCTGCCAGGGGAAGTGGTGGAGGCTGGTACAATTACATTTAAAAGGTGTCTGGATGGGTGTATGAATAGGAAGGGTTAGAGGGATATGGGCAAGATGCTGGCAAATTTGTCTAGATTTACTGAGGATATCTGGTTGGCATGGATGAGTTGAACTGAAGGGTCTGTTTCCATGCAATATATCTCTATGACTACCTATCTCATGGTTTCCTCTCACCCATTCCTCTAGGTACTGCTGTCTGCCTGCCTCTGTGTTCCCTCCTGCCCTCCCCACTGGTGCTGCTGTCTGCCTGTCTCAGTGTCTCCTCTCCGCTCTGCTGCTCCTCTAGGTACTGATGACCAACAGTCATAGTGTTTCCTCATGCCCTCTCCTCTGGGTGCTGCTGACTGCCTACATCAGTGTCTCCTCTTAGATACCCCTCTAGACACTGCTGATTGCCTCAGCGTTTCCTCTCATGCGCTCCTCTAACTGCTGCTGACTGCCTGCCCGCCTTAGTGTTTCCTCCTGCTGTCTTCTCGAGGTGCGGTGTCTCCTGTCACGCATCCTCTAGCTACTGCTGCCTGGCTGTGTCAGTGTTTCCTCCAGCCTTTACCAATGAAATTGCTGTGCAAATTATGGTGGAAGAGAAGGTAGTCCAGACATTTGTGAAAATAAAGGTAACAAAGATGAGGTTTTAGATTTGTTGTTTGCACTTAAGGTTGATGAGGCACAAGGACCGGATGAGGCACAAGGACCGGATGAGGCACAAGGACCGGATGAGGCACAAGGACCAGATGAGGCACAAGGACCGGATGAGATGCATCCAAGGAAATTGAAGTGAGCAGAAATCGTAGCTGTACTGTCCATTATTTTACAATCTTCCTAAAACACATATGGTGGTAGAGGATTGACAAAATGCAAATGCTGCTTTGCCAGTCACATCTTCACTTCCCTCCTTTACCTTGGCGGTATCACCACACCCCCCCCCCCCCCCCCCCCCCCCCCCCCCAACCGTGGTCAGCCCCCTAGCCTTGCCTTGTCAATTTTCCCCAAATGCATTGCTTCATATTTTTCTAGGTTGAATACAATTTGCTACTTTTCTGTCCAGCACTAACACATTGAAGTGTTGTAGGCATTACTACACCCAGAATGTTTGCAATATCAGCTTAATTCTAATGGTGTGGAGCATAACAGGACATTACATAATCTAATACTATTTTAATCCCACTTGTTGCTTTAGTGACGTTTTAACATTATTGTGAAATTGCTATTGATGTTCTGGGAATCTGTAACTATCCATTTTTGTGTGAAAACTCTAAATCAATTGCCTATTTATTATTATGCTCACGCATGAGTGACATTTTACTTGAGAAATAGTTGGACTCAAGGACAATGTAAAGAAAAGTGTGCACTGCTGAGTTACTAAGTAGTTTGGTACAATTGGGGAGTATCAGATATGCGCATCATTCTAAATAGGGCAGAGGGAGAAAGTGCCCACACAGGCTGAGAACAAGGAAGAAGGCAGTGGAGAAGACATGCATGTGAACTGCATAAACATACTCTTTGAAACATCAGACACAGAAAGGTATAGTGTATAGGTGGAGAAATACAGTTGAATAACATCAAATCTGCAGGTGACATTACCAAAATAGTAGATAGATCAGGAAAAGAGGATAACCAAGAACTTGGGAAGTGTCAATGCCAAAAAAGAATCATATATTGGTGTTGTGGTGTTTAAAATTTGGAACAATGCAGGTCCAGTCCAGAAAAAACAGAGAATAAAATGATTAACCACGCCAAAATATCGCAGTCATGTCCAAGAGGATGAGAGGAAGTAAAGTTAGCTACAGAACATTGGTCAGGATTTTGCAAAGACCACCCAAGGGCTGTGAGGAGGGTGAAAGTCAGATTGAAGCAGTTCAAAGATGGAGTTTTAGTAAAGATGGAAATAGATTGATGAGGTGAAAACCATTTCAAGAACCTTAGAGAGTAAAGGATTTTTAAAAATAATTTTCCATGATGTGGACATGAGTGGAAAGGCCACTTGTTTCCTTGACTAAATTTCACTACAATCCATCTCATGAAGATAAACCAACCATACTGGTCGAAAGGGGTGCCAGGATCTTGATCCAATGACTGCACAAGAACAGCAATGTAGATTCAAGTCAAGCTAGTGTACGGTAGAAGTCATGGTTGTTGAAGGAGCATTGAGGTTGTGTGTCTTGTAGATGGTACAGACTGTCATGGTGTTTGAGGGAGGGAAGGACTGTTTAAGGTGGTGGTGGTGGGGGGGGGGGGGGGGGGAAGGAGAGAGAGAAGAGGATGCCAAGAAAGCTGCTTTGTCCTGGATGGTGTTGATCTTCAAATGTTTTTGTGTATTCACTCAGCCAGGCAACTCAGAGGATTTCTAAGTACTGACCTGTGTACCAGAGAGGATGGCAGACTTTAGAGTCAAGAGGCCAGTTATTAACCTCAGAATTCCCAGTCTCTAACTGACTCTTGAATCTATATCGCTGACCCAGTTCATTTTCAGGTGCATGGCAACCCCCCCCCCCCCCCCCAAAGGATTTTGATGGAGAGTTATCCAATGATGGCAATGCCACTCAAATCTCAAGGGATTAATATCTGCAGGATATTAGTAACTGAAATAACCCAATATACCGTTTGCTTACTTTAAAACCAGTGCTAGGAATGGTTCATTTATCTGCCATGCCTTAGAGAATGAAGAGTGCAAAACACAAATTGAGAAGTCGACCAATTACCCATACCATTCAATAAAGGTTATGGCTGATTTTTATGCCTCAAATTCCCATTGATCCTTGATAATCTTTCTTTTTTTTTTTAGGGGAATCCATCTACCTCGGCCTTAAAAATTTATATAATAATTCTGCCTTCACCAGAGCAACACAGCAAAATGCCAAATTGAAAACCAAGACACAAGTACAAGAAAATAACACAACACAAATCCCCAAACTTGACTGAGCGTTCAAATAACAAATGTTCTGTAATCTAGCTAGGTATTTTTGACAAGTTTCTTTTTCACCACACTAAACAATAAAAACCTACACTCAAACTATGATATGGGACAACTACTGATTTGGAACAGAAATAAATCTACAATGGAAAAAAGGTTTCTAAAATGCAGATTAAGTATGAAAGAACCTTTTTACTGACAAACAACTAGACAAATACTGATTAGCATAACAAATTTACACACATATTTGCTGGTTATACAGTATACAAATGTTAAAACATGCATTTTGGCCAGAATTGCATTCCCTGCTCAAAACATGACACCCAATGCTATAATTTGAGCATATTTTCCAAATAGCATGTTACATCTTTCAGATGAGGCAATCACACAAAAAGAGAGCAGGCACATTTTCTCTCAACTGATCTGATCTGTTACATTGCTGTTTGCAGTGCTTTAGGTGGGAAATTTGGTGACCAGCAACTGCTTCGAAATGTGGTGTGCTGTAAAGCTTATCCATTGAGATTTTGAAAGACACCGTATAATAGTGACTTTATTTCTGTTCCCAAACTTTTCTTTGAACTTACAAATAAGAATAGTCACAGTACGGTCTTCAGCTGCAGAGTTATGACATCCTGCATCACCAATCCTTCATAACAATAGTGACAGTTCTGTCAGATGAAGAACCAAGCACCTTTATCGTCAGATGTAGGTCAATAATGCCATGGATCTAACTAAGTACACACAGCCAGAGCTCATCTTTAAAAATGTCAGAACAAGGTTGGATTACTTTATTTTTTAATCACTAAAAAGTACATTTTTTGTCATTAAAGCCATTACAACAAATATCAGACAAACTTTCTACAGTATAAACATTACAAAGTCTGACACTGGCCACTTGTCAATTCTGTAGAACATTAATGAACATTCTCAAGTCAGCACAATTAAAAGAATTCAGAGAAATTAAATCATTGACAAATAAAGCACAATGTATAAAATGTGCACCTTTTAAGTTTTACAACCATACAAAGATATTAAAATATATCCCAGGTAAACCATTCATGACAGGTGGAACCTAGCAGGCTATTGGCACTCAAGAGGAAATATATATTTTTTCATTTATATATTTTCAGCATGATAAATAAGGACAAAATTTATTTAGAAAAGCATAGTTACATGCGCAAAAGTCCTGGAGGAGTAACCGATTTGTTTTCAGACCGACAGTTATGCTATTTAACAAAACAATGACAGACACTCGGAATACTGGCATTGGAAAGAAATTAAGCATTTTTTAAAAAAATCAGGCCATGACCCAACAGCTGTCAGTTCTGTTAAACTGAATTTGATAAAAGGACAATAAAAAGAAAGCCTAATAATTTACTGTAATGTACAAAAAAATACAAAAAATAATCAGATATCACTTATCCAGCTAAGCATTAAAACCTATTCACATAATTAAACACTTCTTCTTAGTTTTGTTTTTCTTCTTTTTTTCACCTTTACTCATTTTCTCTTTGTGTTTTCGAATTTCACGGACTAGTGTGTAGAAAGCATCGTCAACACCCTGAAAAATTTTTAAAAATACATCATTATTTTCTCTCCATATGCACCACCTGTAAGTGCATAGGCAGTTGGTTTTGTGCTTTTAATCTCAAAGATATGTGGCACTTTCACAAATAGCTGCTTGTCTCCACAGTTCCTCCCTCCGACTGCCAACCCATCTTACACAGAGACAGAGTGTCAAATGCCGCCAGCCACCTAGACAACACAAATTGCATTATCTGTCTCCTAGAGGTACTGCGGCATGTGTAAACTATTGCATACCAATACGAAGCTTTTAAGTAGAAATCACACAATATGCAAGAAACTTTGAAATATCAAGGCCTTCCAATTGAGGTGAGGAAGGAGATTAGTTTCAGAGGGACTCTCTGCCGGTTTAATATCTAGCACGGGAATCCATCAGCATTTTTAACTGCTATTCCTTTTTAATATTTACTCAAGGGACATGTGCAATACTGGCTGGGCCTGCATTTATAGCCCATGCCTAGCTACCCTTCAGAAGATGATGAACTTCATAAACTGCTGCAGTTCATGTGGTGTAAGCAGACCCACAATGCCATTAGGAGGAAGTGCCAATGATACTGAAGGAATGCAGACACACTTCCAAGTCAGGATGATGAGTGACTTGGAGGGGAACTGTCCTGTCTGTGCAGACAGGATGAAGATGTCGAGTTTCTGCCAAAGACTGAGCAACCATTTATCAACTGGAGTGTCAAATGGTAGGAAAGGCAGTGACTCCTTAGTGGAGCCAGCACAATCCCTCTCCCTGCTTCAAGTTTCAAGAACCTTCCAATCCCTTCCAAAAGAAAATTTCTGTCCAATCTTTTGGGTTCTTCTTCTTATAAGCAGCTGCTAACCAGTGTTCTCCAAGCTGTGGTATCACCTCTCAAAGCCAATCAGGATTCGGCTGGTGAAACAGGACTTAAACACAGAGGGTGCCCTCTCCGTCTGCATGGTAACATAGTCAATGATGGGAAAAGGCCCAAACACACATATTCATCTGCTTGGGAGAGTTAAAATGCACAATAGCCCAACTCTGCAGGAGACACTCCTGCTGTCCAAATTTTGTAGGGCTTTCACTACAATGCACTATATCATTATTAGAATAAACTAATGGGATGGACAGATTAAAAAAAAGAGCAAGGACCCAGTCAGTAGCTCAGCAATAATCTTCATTATTGGCCTTTTCACGATGGTATTCATACTGTTGTGTTACAAATGTCATATTTAATCTATTCCACTTTATTTTTTAAAAAAAAGACAGCAGAGTACGGAATTCGAGAACAATGTTAAAAGCAAACTACTGGAAACACTCAGCAGGTCAAGCAGCACCTATGAAGAGAAACAGAGTTAACAGTTTGGGTCAATGACTTTTCATCACAACCTGTTCAAAAATCAAAGCTAACTCTGTTATTTCGCTTTCCAGAAATACTGCCCAAGTCCAGAGGACTTTCTGTTCACGTTTCAGATTTCCAGCATCTGCAGTATTTTCCGCTCATTTCAAGAAAACAAGAAGACAGCAGCTTGTGAAATGAAATGATCTCTTTGTCAACCAGCAGGAAATGGATATAGTTAAAAGAAAGCACTTACATGACATTAGAGACCCTAGACACTGGAAAAACAAAAACTCAAAACGATACAGAGATAGTTGTAAGTTGTGGTGTGGGGGCCTTTGAATAAGTATGAAAATGGAGAACACTAAAGATTTTTTTTCAAAACAATTTGCCAGAAGAGAGTGAAGGCTATTAGGCAGATTGATAATGTCAACGCACGGAATGTTTCAAGAAACATCTCTGGGACACATGCACCAAACAACCCACCATCCTGTAGCCGACTATTTCAACTCCCCCTCCCAATCTGCCAAGGACATGCTAGTCCTGGGCCTCCTCCTCTGCCAAATCCAAGCCACGCGATGAATGGAGGAAGAACGACTCATCTTCCACCTTCAGACCCTCCAACCCCACTGCATTATCGTCCACTTCACCAGTTTCCTCATCTCCCTTGCCCCCCCGGACCTCATCCCAGATTCAACTCTCCAACTTGGCACCACCCTCTTGAACTTAGTGAATTTCGAGAAGACTTGTAGTTCAGGTTGAGGTTCTGGATGTAAGTTTGCTCACTGAGCTGGAAGGTTTGTTTTCAGATGTTTTGTCACCATACTAGGAAACATCTTCAGTGAGCCTCCAGTGAAGGCTCAGCAAGCAAACGTAGATTCAGGTCCTACCTGTCCATCTTCCTTCCCACCTATCCACTCCACCCTCCCCTCCCCCTCCCCCCCCCCCCCCCCCGACCTATCAGTCCCCACCTGCATCTACCTACCGCCTTCCCAGCTACCTTCCCCCCCACCATTTATCTCTCAGCCCCCTTCCCCTCTCCCCACATTCCTAAAGAAGGGCTTACACCAAAAACATCGACTCTCCTGCTCCTCGGATGCTGCCTGACCTGCTGTGCTTTTCCTGCACCACATTTTTTGACTTTGATCTCCAGCACCTCCAGTCCTCACTTTCTCTCACATTAATGATATACGTGATGTGGAGGAGCCCATGTTGGGCTGGGGTGGACAAAGTTAAAAACCACACAACACCAGGTTACAGTCCGACAGGTTTAATTGGAAGCATTAGTTTTCACAGCGTTGCTCCTTCATCAGGTACCTTCAGGTACATCCAAAAGCTAGTGCTTCGGAATAAACCTGTTGAATTAATGATATGCACAGGTAATACTGTAATTGGCAAACTTACTAAATAGCTACTTTGAATTGGACTTCAGGTATAAAATACCTGAAATATAGAGAAAAAAAAAACTAAAAGTAAGTCATTGGAATGAACCAGCTAGATTCACTGTCAGTAATAGCATGTTTAATATTAAAGATAAACAAATCCCCATGATCCAATAGAATCGACTCCATACTATTAGAAGGTAAGGAAATTGTTGGTGTATTAGTCATGATTTTTCAATTTTGGGATTTCCAATTCTGAGAACAGTCTCCTTGGAAAATTGCCAACGTCACTTCACAGTTGAAGAAATTAGATGCAAGTGAGAAATTTAGAGCGTATTAGCCCAATGCCAGTTGAAGGGAAAGTACCAGAATCTGTTATTAGAGCCAAAGAGACTAAGCATTGGCATAATTATGCATTGACTGGAGTGAGCCAGCAAGGATTGTTAAAAGGAAACTTTGAACTTTAAAGAACCGAACTGAACTGTTTCTAACAGTTACTAATATGGCAGACAAAGGAAATATTTACAGATATGATTTATCTGAGCTTCCAGAAGGCATCCAATAGGCTCCATGCAAGAGACAATTAGCAAAATGAAAGCATGTTGCCAGAAGACTCTTATAGAAAATTGGTTAGGATGAAGATGACAGAGTAACAATGATCATTGAATCCCTACAGAGCGAAAGCAGGCCGTTTGGCCCATTGAGTGCACACCTACCCTCTGAAGAGCATTCCACCCAGACCCATCCTCCTGCCCTATCCTTGTAGTCTTGCATTACTCATGGCTAACCCACCTGTTCTGCACACCCCTGGACACTTCGGACAATTGAGCATGGCCAGTCCACCTTATTTACAGAGCTTTGGACTGTAGGGGAAACCAGAGCACCTGGAGAAAACCCATGCAGAGATGGGGAGATATGCAAACTCGACACAGGCAGTCACCCGAGGCTGGAATCAAACCTGGATCCCTTGCGCTGAGGCAACAGTGCTATCCACTGACCCACCATGGGTGTGTATTACATGCATATTGACAGGATATATGGTTAATGGGGTTCCCAGGAATCTATTCTGAAGCTTCAGTCTTCCAGTGCAATTATAAATGATTAGCTAGATGGTGAAAGTATCATAGATCCATGTTCACTGATGGCACCACTTAAACTGTCAGTGTAGATGCAAGCAGAGTTGCAATGGAATTTAGCTGGATTAGGTGAATGGGTAAAACTGCTGCTGTCAGTGGTTACCAATTAATATTAGAGAAATTCCTGAGGTTAGTAATGTGTGTTGAACTGGACCAGTCCACTATGCTAGGGACAAAACAGTACCATGCATGATTTCATAATTCATTAACTGGTTTTAAAATGCATTAACTTACTTTTCCAAGCAATGACGGGGACTTCAACGAGGACATTACAACCATGCAATGTAAAAATGAACAAAGTCCCGCACTCTTGTGGTAGGCAATATACTTTCAAACATTATTAAGTTTATTAAATTCAATAGTATTTAACTTCCCATTTTATTTTCATGCACATTGAAATCAATGTCAGAAGTGCACCAGAATGCACAAGCATTTATTGAAGAGGTTTCCAAACAAAGTTTGATAAACCAATTCTAAATATGATGACAAGTTTTTGTAGCAATACACCAATGTATATAGAAAGCATGTTATTACATGTCAAGACTTCAAGTGTGTGGAGAAAATATGGAAGCTGGAAATGCCCCTAGGAACAGAGAAGGTTAGAGGGGAGAGTTAACAATGTTCAAATTCAAGAGTATTTCGACAATTCAGAAGAGAGAAACGAGGCAGAGGTTGGATGACGACCAGAAAATATAAAATTTAGATCCTTGGACAAAAAGAACCAGAGGAAGGATGATGAAAAACTTTCCCTTTTCATTGAGTTTTTATAATCTGAGGAAAAAAATGATCAAAATCAGATTCAATAACAACTTTTTAATTTAAAAAAAAATTGTTGAAAAAAATAGCAGGGAACGTGCAGAAAGTGGATTAAGTAGATCATTACAGACATTATTTTCCAAATGGACAGCTCTAACCTTCTATTCCATAATTCCAAATAATTGTAGCAATTTCACTTGGGTGTTGCAATATGAAACAATGTCATATTTTTAAAAAAAAGAGACAAACGCAAGTAATTGGTCTTAAAAGTGTTCCATAATGCTCTCCCCACCCGCCACCCCGAACCACAAGGTCTTATTTCTGAAGCTCACTACTTACCGTTTCACATCACAATACACTTAAAGGGCACACAGCGTGCAGTCTTCTCTTCAGTGTTGATTTTTCTCAACCTATACTGCCGAATCTCACGTACCAGTGTATAAAATGCATCCTCCACTCTCTGCATTGCAAAACACAACTCCTTCAATCATCAGATATAACAGGTACAAAACATGGAGGAACTCAGCAATGATTTGAAATTTACAAAAATCCATGTTCATTTTCTCTCCAAAGAAGGTTAAAATAAAGCTTTGAAGAATACATTTGTATTGATTTATCCCTTGCCCCCAATCAGTAGCAGACAAAGGAGTTGTGATTTTAGCCATGCAGAGATTCAGAAGATTTTTTAAAAAACCACCACCAAAGAATTATGCAGAGTACTAAATTTACAAATCACAAAGCTTCAGGTTTGTTCTCATTGTTTTGTCATAGAAATGGAGACAAGATACTTATAACAGATGTGAATTCAATTATGCAGAGGTTCAAGGAGCAGTGAAAATTGCAGAGGTTAACACAAAACAATTTTGTCCCCATCATTCAGGATACAATGCAGCAATTTCAGAATAAGCACAAACATTTATGGATTAGCATCTTCCAAGATAGAGATCTCAGTACTAGTGAAAAATTTACACAAATCATTGTTTTAAGGCTTTTTGTAACGTGACCTACCTCGATCACATTAACAAAACACTACCACATTACAGAAATGATGAAATGCAGGCAACAGAATCTCTCTATTGTAAAACAGAGTTGCATGAACCTATAATTGTGCAACACATTTTTCATAATACACAATTCACAAATTGTTCTTTCAAACATGTCAAAAATATCAGACACTTCAATGGGTGTTATTAAACAAAGTAAATGGAACATTCATGCTTTGTTCTTGTCAAATGAAAATTTTATCATGTGAAATCTGTCTTTTGGGATGAATTCCTATCAGTTTATTTCATCATTAAGACAACGCAGCCACATACTTTCCTTTCATTAGCTATTTTTCTGATGACTTATTAAGCTGAAGTTGATGAGCTGGGCATTTGTATAAACAGGGCAGCCACCAATTAGTTAAAGCCAGATTGTTTAAATGCCAATTTAAAGTCCCAGCTGTGCATTCAGTCTTGTCTAAGAATGTTGCATTTTTTTTCATAAGGCTAACTTGGGAAAGAGAGAATCATAGAATCCCTACAGTGAGCAAACAGGCCAATGTTGACTCTTGGTATATCACCACCAATGGATGTCACATTAAAAGAAAAAGAACTGTTCAGAACTTTTGCTGACAACCAGTGACCAAAAGCAGATTGATACTGCATGCAGTCTTCAGTTAGATCATGCCTATTCTGTACCACAACTCAGTTCACCTGCATCCACATCAATACTCACCTGTCTCGTTTTTGCCGATGTTTCAATGAAAGGAATTCCGTAACTGCGTGCTAGATCCTGGGCTGGTTTTGTCTCTACTGTCCTCGAGGGCAAATCACATTTATTTCCCACTAGGACCATGGGGACGTCATCAGAATCTTTTACCCGTTTTATCTGTTCTCTATGAAACAGAAAACAAACTTTTACAGTTTTTAATTCAGAAGGATATTAAAATCCACGACATGGAGATGCCGGTATTAGACTGGGGCGGACAAAGTTAAAAATCACAAACACCAGGTTATAGTCCAACAGGTTTAATTGGAAGCACTAGCTTTTGGAACATTGCTCCTTCATCAGGTGGTTGTGGACCTGATGAAGGAGCAGTGCTCCGAAAACTAGTGCTTCCAATTAAACCTGCTGGACTATAACCTGGTGTTGTGAGATTTTTAACATTAAAATCCACACTTCTGCAACATGTTTGAGAGATTGGCAGAGCAATGTTGCATTGGGCACATGCTGTTTCTCAGTCAATGCCAGCATTATGCCTGTTCAGGTCAGGAATAGCACAGCCACATGCAGTGCCCCCAACCCTGCCCAAACAGCTTGCCATGACTCCTGATCACAGGAGAACATTTTCACATTCCATAAATTGTCCATTCTTCTAGTTTCAAAGTCAGGAAAAACCCATTTGGTATGAGTCTCTGCCAAATGTTAGATATTCCTGTGAGAAATGGGCAGAAACTGACCCAACTCACTTCATACAGAACCTATGGATCAGGCAGAGAGAAGTATAGGGATTTTCTTCACATCAATCTGCATTCAATTTGAATTCAGCAGACGCAGACCACATTTCCCAACCTACTGTGCATGCATGCCCTGTAATAATATTATTACTAAGGAAGTGGTATTTCATTAAGAGGAAAAAAAATCTACAGAACTATTATACACCCAGATGTTAGATATCCTAGGCGGCCACTTCACCCATGTTGGTTTGAAATAACTATTCAGTTAATCCAGATATATCTTTCAAATCCAGTAAACTCGTTCTGAAGGGTCGCAGGAATCGAAATATGAACTGTTTCACTCTGCATAGGCGCTGCCAGACCTGCTGGGTTCCTCCAGCAATTTCTGTTCACGTTTCAGATTTTCAGCATCCGCAATTCTTTGTTTTATTCAATAAGTCTATACCATTGTGAATGTTTCCATGCCACGTTTAAAATGCAGATAGATTCTTGTAGACCGCATTTACAAAGTCAGAACCCTTTCCCTTCGTCTCAAATAGTCTGTCACATAATACAGAAGAGGCCCTTTGGCCCATCAAGTCTGTACCAACCTATCTGCACTAATTTCACTTTCCAGCACTTAGTTCAAGTGCTTGACCACCAAATAGTGTGTCATATCAAACAGAGCAGGCAATAGAAAGTGGAAGAACAAGGCTCCCTTTCTAAAACCCACCTATAATGATGAATGTCTTCAAATGATTTAGTGTTATTTATGGCAAAGACACATAGGAAGCCCTCGCCCGTCCTCATGTACTGATCTCTCATTGCACTGTACTCCTCTTGACCTGCTGTGTCGAGAATATCTAAAAGACACGTTTCTCCATCAATTACTACTTGTTTTCTGTAAGAATCCTGAGAACAAACCAGATGAAAGACGAGTTAGAACATTAAGTGCAACTTCCTCATAAAGTAGTAAGCAATATACAATAGTGAAGCATCACTCAAGAACCTGAGGGATCTTAATTAACTTACAATCCAACATTAGGCACATGTTGAGTGTACTCTGGGACTTTGCTATTAGTGAAGAAGAGGTTCAGGATTGGCCAAAAAGCCAATACTTCTGTGCCAGAGCAGGGCAGCTAAGTTATGTCCTCATGTATTTAGAGGACTGGTTAAATACAGTCACTTGTGCAGTTATTTCCAGAACCCAAAAACCAGTCAATATGTAATTTCTATACTTCAGAACAGACATAGAAAATAGAGGATAAAAAAAAGAAAAATACAAAAATATACAAAACAGCATGATAGGTAGCTAAATTTAAACAACCAATTAAAAAAAGGTCAAGGGTCACTTTAGGAAGTGCGTTTTACCCATCTACTCTTAAAAAGTAATATCCTGACTTGCCTGGAAGATGAGAAGAGATTTCACGTGTAAAACTAGCTTTCTAAAATATGTGTGGTAAGCAAGTGTACAAGAGAATTGGTTATAAAATTGAAGCCCATGTAGATTGAATGTAAGACATGGAGGGGACTAAGGCAGTCAGCAGAGGGTTGAAAGTTTAAGCCACACCCAAAGTTTAATCCCAATGCACTCGAGACCGCCAGATGTACCATTAAAATAGCAGTAGTCATTTGGTCATTTTTAATCAGCAGCCTATTTCACCCATTGTCCTAATCAACACCCTTCTCTCAATCAGAACACCAAGGTGTTCACTCATCTCTGCTATGGACTGCAAGACTGTGCGTGCAGTTTGGCTTGAGGGTGTAGTGCCTATTCACATTCTCGATACATAAATTCTTCCTTTATAAAGTTTTAAAAAAGCAAAGAAAGTGATGTTTAGTCAGAGGAAGAATTTGTTTGCCTAGAGGGGTAAGGCAGAAGAGAAGCAAAAAAAAAAAGTGGTGTACTTCAAGGGACCGGATATGGGTCATTCTGCTCATGACCTAATCCAAAGTTACTTGCGTATAAGTACATCATGGTAATAGAACACAATGCAGTGTTACAGCTACAGAGAGGCACCCTGCTTCCTGAAATCTATGACCAGCTCCTTCATTTTGCTGACAGTGAGGGAGAGATTGTTGTCTTTACATCATGCCATTAAGTGGTCTATCTCCTCCTTATGTTCCGTCTCATCGCTGTTTGAGATCCAACCCACTATCATGGTGTCATCAGCAAATTTGTAAATGGAGTTAGAGCTGAGTTTGGTCACACAGTTATGAGTGTATAAGGAGTAGGAGTATACAATCTTCTGGAGCACCAGTGTTGAGATTATTGTGGAGGTGGTGTTATTATCACAAACTCTCATCGATTGCAGTCTATGGGTCAAGAAGTCGAGGATCCAGTTACAGAAGGGGGAGCAGAGACCTTGGTCTCAGAGTTTGGAGAGGAGTTTTGTTGGAATTATGGTGTTGAACGCAGAGCTGAAGTCAATAAATAGGAGTCTGACATAGATGTTCCCCAGGATATGTGTTGGCTCAGGGAGGTCTTGTCTGCCGTGGACCTATTTGTGAGAGTAGGTGAATTGTAGCGGAACAAGGTGATCTGGGAGGCGAGAGTTGTTGTATGCTATTACTAACTTCTTGAAGCATGTCATAATAAATGGAAGTCAGAGTCACCAAGCTGTAGTCATTGAGGTATGTTGCCTAATTTTCCTTTGGCACCAAGATGACAGTGGTCTGCTTGAAGCAGGTGGGAACCTTGCATCATAAAAAGGAAGGTTAAAGATGTCTGCAAATACTGTCACCAGCTGGTCCATGCATGATCTGAGAGCACAGTTGGGGATTCAATCCAGGCCAGTTACTTTCTGTGGGTTCACCCTGATGGCGGCCAATCTGACGTCTGCAGTGGTGACTGTGAGGACAGATGTACCAGAGGCTTTCGGGGCAGGTGACATCATTTCACTGACCTTCTCTTCAAAACAAGCATAGAATGCATTGAGCTCCTCAGGGAGGGATGCATTTTTGTCAGCGATTCTGCTCGACTTCAATTTGTAGCCAGATTGTGTAAGTCTTGTCACAGTCAATGTGTATCTGTGTTGTTAATTTGGGGTTCTAATTTAGTTTGCTATTGTCTCTTGGCAACCCAGATGGCTTTGTGAAGATCATACTTAGATTTCCTGGGTTAGTCAGGGTCACCCACTCTTAAACACCTCAGACCTGGTCTTCAGTAGTGGATCTTCTGGTTTGTCCATTGTTTCTGGTTATGCAACACTCGGATTAACTTCTTTGGCAAACAAACAATCTTCTACACACTTAATGATGAAGCCTTTGACAGCAGTGGCTGCTGATTTTTTGAATATGGACCAGTCCACCCAGTCACATAAGGAGCTTGTCCATCACCTCAGATGGAGCATTGTACTAATTTCTGTAGGGGCTCCTTGCACTTTAGTTTCTGCTTTTAAGCTGGGAGAAGAAGCACAGCATTATGGTCTGATTTACCAAAATGCAGGTGGGGAAAGGAGAGGGAAGCATCTTTGATGCTTGTGTAGCAACGGTTCACATTGTGTTTGGGCGCCTGGTGGGACAAGAGACATGCTGGTGGTATCCTGGTAGCACACTCCTGAGGTTGGCCAGGTTGAAGTCACAATGAACAAGGTCTCAGGGTATTCCATCTCAAGGCTATTTGTAGCAGTGAATATTTCATCAAGTACATTCTTCACTTCCACATGGTGTGGAAGTCCAGCGTTGAGTGATATCAAACATCACTCTAGAAAACATTCTGTACCATTGTCACCCTTAGTGCTTCCTTCAAGTGGTGTTCAACATGGAAGAGTATCCATTCAGGGTGATAGGTGGTTTCCTTGACTATATTTGACCTTATGTCATGAGACCTCACTGCGTCCAACAATGTTGAGGACCCCCAGGACAACTCCCACCCAATTGTAAAGCACAATGTTCCACCTCTAGTGCATCTGCTGGTGGAACAAAACATATTCAGGAATAGAGATGCTGTTGCCTAGGACATTGATTCATACCTTAAAGGCAGTGTCAGGCTGTTACTTGACAAGTCAGTGGGACAGAGTAACAAACTGTTAGCATTCAGGTTCAGCAAGTAATAGGGAGGGCAAACAGATGTTGGCCTTTATTTCAAAGGGAATGGAGTATGAAAGTAGGGAGGTTTTGCTAAAACAATACAAAGGCATTAACCAAACCTCAGCTGAAATACTATGAACAGTAAAATAAAACTATGAAGTGCAGATACTGGAAATCTGACACCCTAATAAAGGGTCAGTGGACCCAAAAGGTTAGCTCTGTATCCTCCAAAGTTTTGCCAGCAACTTCTGTTTTTGTTGTTGTGAACAGTTTGGGGTCTTTTATCTAAGGGAAGATATACTGACATTGGAGACTGTCCAGAGGTTTACTTGGCTTATAGCAGGTCTGGAAGGACTATTTTATGAGGAGAGGCTGAGTAATTTGAGCCTGTACTCATTGGAGTTTAGAAGAATGACAGGCAACCTTATTGAAACATACTACTACTGTATATTCTTAGAGAACTTTACAGGGTTGATGCAGAGAGGTTATTTCCCTTTAAGGGAGAGTCTAGAACCAGAGGGCATAATCTCAGAGTAAGGGAGTTGCACGTTTATGATAGAGATGAGGAGGAATTTCTTCTTTCAGTACAGAATTCTTTAATGCAGAAGGCTGTCAAGGCTGCATGATTAAGTATATTCAAGGCTGAGATTGACAGATGTTTATTCATAAAGGGAATCAAGGGGTTTGTAGAAAAGGCAGAGAAGCTGAGTTTTGGATGATCAGATCAGTCATGATCTTAAATCACAGTGGTGCAGACTTGCACGGCAGAAAGGCTTACCTCTGCTTCTTCATCTCATGGTCAGCTCTTCCAATTTTGGCATAGCCCCGCTGATTTTAGTTAGGAGGACTTTGAAGATTGGCAGAGCTGTGGTGTGCCATAGCCATTTCCAATGCCTTTGGAGGTCAGTTCTGAAGGGTCACTGGACCCGAAACTTTAACTCTAATTTTTCTCCACAGATGCTGCCAGACCAGCTGAGACTTTCCAGCAATTTCTGTTTTTTTTGTTGTTGGGTGGTCTGTTCAGTTTCAGTCCTTTTATCAGACTTTGTAGTAAATAATTACAATGGAATAGTTTCCTAGACAGTTACAAATCAATCACACTAAAGTGGATCTGCAGTCCATGAATCCAGACTAGGTACAGATAGCAGATTTCCTTCCCTAAAAAGGATATTATTGAACCAGATGATTTTATACAACAATGGTTTTATTAATTAATGGATTTTTCTTTTTTAACCAAATTCAAATTTGGTTTCCTTGTTATACATCTCTGTGACTCAGATGGGATTTGACCCACATCCCACCTGAGTCACAGAGATGTACAACAAGGAAACAGACCCTTCAGTCCAATTCATCCATCCTGACGAGAAATCATAAATTAATCTAGTCTCGTTTGCCAGATTTTGGCTCATGTCCCTCTAAACCCTTCCTATTCATATAACCATCCAGATGAGTGGCATCAGTCAAGCACTATCTCCACTTGCTTGCACTTTTAGTATTTTTCATGTTCAGGGACAGACAACTAAAGTGTAGTCACTGTTGTAAAGTGGGAAACAGCAGCCAATTTTCATATGGCATATTGCTATAAACAGCAAAGAGATAACGATCACTATAATTTTTTTGTGTTGTAGATTGAGGGATAAATATTGGTCAAGACATGAAAGAGAGCCATGACAGGTTTTTCAAGACAAACAAACAGGGGTGTTATGTTCAGCCAGTTGCACAAATGGGACCAGTTTAACACCTTAATTGAAAGACTATTATCACTGGTTAACTATAAAACTATATAACAAAAGAACAGGGCTTTGCAAATGCTTCTCCCATCAGGTCTTAGTCCCATGCAATCTAACCTACATAACTCCTCCTGCATATGCACAGTTGTGATTGTTGGTATTGGTACAGTTAATCCTTTAGTCTACACTAATGACTGAACATGACAACAATCTCACCATTGTTACAAGTGGAAATTCTGGGCTGATGTCTTCACGTTACAGTAACATAGTTACTGCACTAGAGGGCTTCAACTGTAGAGTGACTATAAAATAAAACTGCAAAGCTATGCATTATTCCAGTATGTCCCAGTATTTTGACACAGAAGTATGTCCTGCAGGGCAGTGGAATGATCATAGCTGAAAGCCCAGGATGTAACTTAAGTAAACGTAAGAAGTGAAGCATCAAATGGAGCTATGTAACTGTCTAGGGGAACAATGGTTACGCCACAAGAAATAACCAAGAACACAGCTTAAAGAGAAAGAATAATTTTACAAAAGACTTCATTTCATAGTTTCTATTTATTCCAAATGTCCTTCCACTTGCTTAAAGTGGACTTTAGATTTTTATGAGACTGAAAACATTTCACAGCACAGTTTCAAAGTGCAGCAGGGGAATTGGTGTGTGCCTTAGGTCACATTAGACCTCAGCATCTCACCAAAAAAAAAGTGTAAGGTCTTGTCATTCACCATATTGCTGATGGCAGGATCTCAGCATGCACAAATTGCCAATCAGCGTGTGCACTTATCTGATCAAGAGACAGTAAACTTCAAATTGCACTGCATTGGGTGTGAATTGCTTTGGAATGTGGTGAAAGGAACTAGGCAAAATGCAACACTGCTTTTTTTCTCTGCAAATTCATCCTATTAGAATTAGGTTTGTAACTGCTAATGGCTGTGTTATGAATCTGAACAGTCCAGCCCTTCCACAGGTGTTGGAACTGTGTGCTGGGCGGTAACTTTTTTTTTTAAGGAAAACAACATTATACAGTTGACTAACTTGGTTTATGAAGCCAACTGTGTTCGCAGCCCCCTCTACCACTTGCTGAATAGGCAAGGCTTATTGAAGTTATAATGAGTAAACATTGAAATTTATTCAGAACGTTCTCCACAGGTTCCACGTTCTCCTGCAGCTGATCAAGTCCCGTGCTATTCTCTCACTGGGGACCACTTAAGGGACAGGTGCTGAGCTGCATGAATGGCACACAGAAGCACTCAGTCGCCTCTCCTCTGCTCTACTAAAAAAAGGGTTCTTTTGTTTCCAGTTTATGCAAGTGGAAATCTGCCCAGTTAATGCAACTAATGCATCAGCAGCCCCAGCAGCAATGAGGAGATTGAATGAATTCAATCTATGCTGTCAGTCCTGAAATTGCCCAAAAATCACCTGTATATATTTCTTTGAGAACACAGTCTTAACACTATCAATTCAGTGCTTCTTGTTTAATGTGCCTCTGTGTAAGGTGACGCTGGGAATCAATGCACGTGTCTTTCTCTAATCTTCCATAAAGACACTGTTGTTTATCCACGCCATCTATTGCATCGTTTTTGAGTCTTTGTACACTTGCAACCAACTCATCGTTAGAGGTATTTTTGCTGCTCAATTTTTCTCATGGACTTACCTCCTCTGCTTTTGGAAACCCAAGCAGGTCAGATAATTCAGTAAAACTGAAGGCTAGGAGTCCACAATACCATAGCAATAACCATCACTTCAGATACACATTTCATTGCCATTCTGAAATATAACCGTACAGAATTTAAACACAAATGCTAGCCTCTTAAAAAGGAGGGAATAAGAGAAGACAAAACTTACTTCTATCGTGGGATCATACTCATCTACGAAATGGTTCTGAATAAGCTGGATTGTCAGAGCGCTTTTGCCTACGCCACCAGCTCCGACCACCACTAGTTTGTACTCGGTCATCTTTCTTGTTCAGAGACAGACCTGTGGAAGCAGACGGCCATTTTAGCAACACAGGAACAGAAGCAAACATGGCAGTGCAGTGATTCCATTACTTATTTATTCATTCTTTCTTGGGAAGTGGAAACCATCGACATGTGTCACTGATCCTATTTGCCTTTGAACTGCATTGTTTCCTGGGCCATTTCAGAGGGCAGTTAAGAGTCAACCACATTGCTGTGGGTCTGGAGTCATATATAGGCCAGACCTGATAAGGACAGCAAATACCCTATGCTTTAGGGACGTTATTGAACTAAATGGCTTCAATCAACGATCACGGTCATGGAAGTCCATCCACTGAATTCAAATGCCATGGCTGCTGTGGTAGGATTTGGACCGAGAACATTGGCCTGGGTCTCTGGATTATTAATCCAGTCACACTACTACATCACTTCCCATGGACACTTGAACCAGCAAGTTAATGCTCAATCACAAATTTGAATTCAGTTCTTTAAAAAGTAGTCTGGAAATACAAAGTTGGCATCAGTAATAAGGCTGGTGCAAAGTCAAAAACTATTGGTTTATTTGCATTCTTTAGGGAAGGAAACCTGCCTTTCATTCTTGTCTGTGTGTTTCGAGATCCAAAATAACACAATTGTATCACGCATGTACGGCTAAGAGTCTTATCGATCACAGGACGGCTAGAGGTGGGCAATAAATGCTACCAGTGTCAGCCATGCCATGTATTTGGCAAGTATGCAGCAGCACAGTGTCTCAGTGGTTAGCACTGCTGCCTCACAGTACCAGGAACCTGGGTTTCAATCCAGTCTGTCTGTGTGGAGTTTGCACATTCTCCCTGTGTTTGCACGGTTTCCTCAGGGTGCTCCAGTTTCTTGCCCCAATCCAGAGGTGTGCAGGTTAGGTGAATTGGCAATGCTAAATTGCCTTTAGTGTCCAGGGATGTATAGGTTAGGCGAGCTAGCCATGGAAAATAAGGGGTTATGGGGATGATGCTCTGCAGAAGGGTGATGTGGACTCTCTGGGCCAAATGGCCTGCTTCCATGCTGTAGGGATTCTATATACTTTAAGTGTTCTGGATCAGACTAGACCAAACTAGAGCCCCCCCCACCCGACCTACGTATTGTAAGGCAAGCGTAAGATGTTCCAGATGTGATTCGATTGGTCCACCACAAAAGACACACTTTGTTACAACACAGTTAAAATACAAAAGATAAAAAAGAATTAGTATAACCTTAACTCTACTGAAATACTTAACAAAATAATGTATTATTTAACTACTAATCATCAATTGTTTCCATATAGGCAGCATTCCATAAACACACATTTTAGTAAAAATACAATTCAGCAAAACAGCTATGATCCTCATGAGCTGTCTCTCTTCAATTCAGAGGAAACAAACAAACAAAAAAATCTGCCCTTTTGGATTTTTAAGAGGAAGCCTCTCATCTAAGACTTCACTTTAGCAGCTTGCACCTCAAAATTTCAGCTCAGCATCCAACAGAAATCTTCTCAAGCAAACCTAACAACCTTTCTCAGTCTTAGAGCCCTGACCCCACCCAGTCATGATTCTTTTGTCTCGTGAAAAACTAAAGTCCAGGGCTAACTCCAAGCTGTTTACCCACAGTCTGTCTGAAGCAGACATTCAGCCATCAATGTGGCAACACCCTCTGCAAGAGAAACAACACAGAATACATCTCTCTTAAAGGCATAGGTCTCTCACACAAGGACGTTTTTTTGAAAACAAGGTCATTCAGTTCCTTTTGAGACAGCTCTATCATTTAATTAGATATTTGTGATTATATGTACCAAACCCTATGGAATTTGAAAACTCAAATTAGCAGAATACAGTTAGTATTTGTCACCCTAAAATGGTAAAAACTGCAGACTATTACTCAGTAAGTGCTGTTCTGAATCTAGGTTAAAAATCACAACACTAGGTTATAGTCCAAGAGGTTTATTTGGAAGTACAAACTTTCGGAGCACTGCTCCTTAGTCAGATAGCTACTGGGGCATGATGTGTCCTATGATCCTGCCCTACTAGCTACCTGACTAAGGAACAGCAGTCCGAAAGCTTGTACTTCCAAATAAACCTCTTGGACTATAACCTGGTGTTGTGAGATTTTTAACTTTGTCCACCTCAGTCCAAGGCAACAGTGAGGACTGCAGATGCTGGAAACCAGAGTTTAGATCAGAGTGGTGCTGGAAAAGCACAGCAGGTCAGGCAGCATCTGAGGAGCAGGAATAGGATTCCTGATGAAGAGCTTATGCCTGAAACGTTGATTCTCCTGCTCCTTGGATGCTGCCTGACCCGCTGTGCTTTTCAAGCACTACACTCTCGACCCTGACCCCAGTCCAACATTGGCACATCCACATCCTGGATTTAGGTGTCAGCCATGACTGAGCGGTTGTTCTCACCTCAAAAGTGAGGTGCATTCCCACTCCAAAGACTTGAGCTCGTAATTCTATGCAACACTCTCACCAATGCTGCCATACAGATGGGACACCAGGCCAAGGTCCAACCTGCCCTTACAGGTGCAGGCAAAAGATTCCCAGTCTCTATTTTGAAGAGGAGCAGGGATATCCCCACTGCTCTGGTAAATATAGGAACCTTGTCAACAAAAATCAGTATATATAAAGAAATTAATCTGGTCATGACCGTTTGGTGGAAACCTGCAAAGAGCAAATTGGCTGTCTCATTTCCTACGTTACATCAGTGCTTACGTATCAATGGCTACATGTTACTTCAGCATGGCCAGAGGTCAGAAAACGCACTACATAAACACAAGCCGTTGCTTTAACACAAACTCTTTCATCAATGCTGTTACTCAGCAATGAAGGAGTTCAGATTTGTCATACACCTGAGCAGTTGTATTTGAAACAAAAACCAAGTCTATTTCTGTAACACAATAACATCCATGCAAACCATGCCTTTAAAACTCCCACAATGTGTCAATACAGAAGAAATGATTGCGACAGCACTCGTAACAGCCTAATCCATAATCAGTTATTTATGTCACAAAAAGAAAGAAAACTGAATTATTACTCATTTTGACTACCATTTACATTTCCCAGAATGTTTTTGTCACATCTGAAGGTCAGGAGTCTTCACAATTATTTCAGTTTTTAAAGTACAGAGTGTTTTTACTTGGAAAAAGGCTGAACAAGTGCATAAAAATTAGTGGGCACATTTGTGAAATCTTGACAATTCACGTCATTGGTTGAAAGATTGGTATCAGCAGACCGCCCTCTGACCTGATCGTGAGCCAGGCTTCAGTTTTCAATTACCCATCCCCCATTCCCACGCAGAGGCTGAAAGGTTAAGATTTGTAGTTTTGAGAAATAGAAAATTTTTAAAAAACTTCAATGGGAATGATTTTGACCCAAGGTTATACAATTTGGTCAGGATTTGCCCTGTAGCATTTGAAACAGGGTGATGTTATCTTTTTAAAACAGCAAAGCAATGCAGACACACACACACACACACACACACACACACAGATTCAGCGACTTGCTTTTAAAGGCCAAAAGATACACTGCGATGTACAGTTCTATGAGCAAAAGTAAACCACTCAGCATAGTGTCTGCTCTGTCAATGAAATATCGTTGATAGGTTGAAACATTATGTGGTGGATATTTTTTTCAAAAACATGAGATAGTATTAAACCTCTTGTAAAACACAATCAGTGGTCAGATAATTCAAGACAAATTTCAAAAGTTCCATTGAATGGTGCTCAGCAGGTTACGGATGTATAAGTTGCACATGGCTCAGAGTGTAAGCTAAAAGGTTTTAAAATATCTTGTTTCAATGATGAGAGCTTGTACTTCAATGGCAGGAAGGGATGGTATGTGTATCCCTGCCAGTAACCCCAAGTCCTCAGCCCCAATTCCCAGAAAACTACACAAAGTCAAAACCCAGAGGAAGAGGAGATTAATAAACCACACCTAAAAGGAACAGAACTCCACTGAAAATACTTGGGAGTGTCACTGTGACAGATAGTGCTAAAAATAAACATCTGCAGCAGCTCAGTTCATCAGACACCAGAACTTGTTTCACTTTAAACTTGAAATGGGAGAAGGCCATTCAGCTCCAAGTCCTATTCAACAAAAACTTGGCTGATTTGTACCAGATGAAATGAGGAAAGGCAAATGAGGAAATTAAAACAAACCAGTACCCACAAATGATTTTTTTCCTATTCTTGCTCAAATCAGGGTTTGAAAAGATAAACCAGCAACATGGACACGCACATCGACAACAGTGAATTGAGGGTGCGTAAATTAGGTTATTTTATTTTAGATTAGGAATAATCCACGGCACAACATCATGGGCCAAAGGGCCTTTTCTGTGTTGTACCTTTCTATGTTCAATGTCAACAGCCTCGGAGCACAGGTACATAACAAGCTACAAAAAAAATACTTCCCCTCGGTTCGTATTGATAAAAATCAGTCAGTGAGTCATTTACAACATAGAAAGAGGCCACTCATTTAGTTCTCCATAGAGCAATCCAGTCAGTTCCAATCCAATTCTAAATCCTACAACTCTGCAAGTTATGTCCCTTCAATGGCCACCCACTTTCCTTTTGAAACCATTCACCACCTCAGCTGCCACCACCCTTGTAGTCACCAAGTTCCAGGTGATAACCACTCTCAACCAGTTCTTCCTCACACCCCTGCCACATCCCTTGGCTGAAGCCTTAGAACAAGGACTAGGGAAACAAATTTATCAGCTTTTCTTTCTGGACCTCATTTTACTCAGCCATAAATCTCATACACCGCTATCTGATCTCCCTACAATCTCCTTCACTTCAAGCAAAAAAACCCAGCTTCTCCAATCTAACTTTGCAGCTACATTTCCTCACCTGAAACCATTCTGATCAATTTCTGCTGCATCATTTCAGGACAATCATACCCTTCACTGTCTGGTGGGAAGGTTGTCTTTAGTTAAACTCCATTTGAGACATTTGATGAAAATGGTGCAAGTGAACTGTTTGTGACGTTTTCTAGTTGTGTTAGACAGTGTTAGGAGTACAGACTTCGGGTTTTATTTCCAATACCACCTTGAAACAAATAACAATCAATAACATTTCTCAATTAAAACGAGCAAATGTCTGAGATCCCAGTACTTCCCAAAAAAATAAAATTAGAAGATTCCATGGTTTGAACAACTGAAAATAATTGTTCTAACTTTATGTAGTAAAGTTTGACAATCTCCAACATATATTCTACTTATAGTCGAACATCCAGAATTAAAGAGACAAAATTAGGTAACAAACTGTAATTGAACAGCTCACTGGCTGTACTTTAAAATTGTTAATACATTCAAGACAAATCCTACTCAAATGTTAATAATATGGTAGGTCACCAAATCTCCTTAAAAAGGTATTCAAACATTTTGCTTCCAAACATCTAGTGTTGAAAGTCCCCAAAATCCCATTCTATCACTACTTGTTGTTCCTGGTTGCTCAATCTCTTTCCAAAACCGCATTTCAATCAGATTCTGGAAGCTGCAGTTCAGTGCCTACTCACAGGTACAATTCTAGTTCTTTTGGAAATAGCGAAGTCTTTCCCAGGGAGCTCTATTATTTCTCAGCTGCATCAAACAAATACTACTTGGGCACTTGCTTCACCCTATTTTCAGCTGCCCTGGACTATCAATGGCCCCCAGGGTCTTCCTCTGTGCTAACAGCAACACAAAATCTGAAGCCAATTGTTTGCGTCAATGCTCTGCCAGTTTCTAGTTGCAGTTGTAGCTCATCATTCCAAGCAAATGCACCCAGAGATAATTGGAATCACTTCCATGCACTGTGCCTGATGCCCTTAAACACAGCAGGCCTCATGCTAGATGTCCCAGATCCCCTCAGAGCCACAGAGCAATGTTACCAGATCCTGAACACTGTTCTTGTTCCTTCCGAAATTCAGCTCATCTAACCCGACAGCTTCTCCATCCAGAACCTCCTAAATCAACCTTTGCAAATGCTTGCAATCTGCCAGATCACCTGTCCAATGCTGGCAGACTGAGTGCTCCCTGATACTGGAGACTTTTCAGTAATCTCTCAAGGCTGTTCTTGCTGCATCTCAGGGCCCACCGCAACACTTTCAAAGCCCCTTCTCACAGTAGCCCTTATCCAAAGCAGTGTCACTATACACTGAAACCTCATCCTGGTACAGAGCCAGGTGTTCTAATGTTCCCAGTCCTACATATTCGGTCAATGAAACATTATGTCTGCCGAAACTATTTGGCTTAAAAACTGTCCTCAAGATATCCTCAATTAATCATGAGCAATACAAAAGGTATTTACTGGTAATGCACCACACATTCTTCACTCTGCTTTTAAAATGTCACACTTATTTTTGCAATGGTTCTCTTAGTCACAGTCAGTAATAGGAATTTCTAAAAAGGTAAAGACCAAAGATCTGTCCAGTTCATTACAATCATCTTTGATAGTTACAGGATACAGGAATAACATACATCACATTAATTAGCTGTCAATCTCAAACAATTTATCTAGAATTTATCAGCTGTGGAGGAAAACCCAGCGCAGAGCTTCTAGAACCTGTTCTTTGACCGTAAGATATGAGCACAATTAGACCATTCGGCCCATTGAGTCTGCTCCAATATTCAATCATATGTTGATAGGTTTCTGAACCTCGTTCAGCTGCCTTTTTACCAAGCACTTTGCATTGACCACATTATGCATCTCAGACTGTATCCCAAAATAAAACCAAACAGCATTTGCATTTGAATGAATCAAAACAACCCATTGCCACAGGCTCCCTGGGGAGACAATTTACATTGCATCTGTGGAAACTGAACTTATCCCCAAATGTATTTTTATTTTTGAATGAATTCTCCAAATTTGCTTCCACAAGGCAAGGGGCATTGTTGCTCACTTACTTTGACACTCAGTGTATGTCTGAATGACACCCACCCCCCACCACCACCACCACCGAGACTTCCAAGTAAGGACAATAGCCCAGTGGATCTTGCAACAATGGAGCCTTTTCTCCTCATTTGGCCCTCTTACCCTCCTCCCATCCTGCCCGTCTGAACTCTAACCTTCAAGATTTCATACCATCTCTGTGGCTTAAAAAAGAGACTTCCAACAGTTATTTCAAGAGTCTGCCTGGCTGAGAACGCAGCCTTGGAGACTGCAGGGCAGGGAGGAGTGCCTTGGGAGTTAATGATCTCCTTGCATGGTGAGAGTTACAGCTAAAACTGTTTGCCCAGCAGTAAGAGAATAACGTCTGCTACTCTACTTATGAGTCAGTTATGCAGAAAAATCTTCCCGAGATTGAAAGCATCGATTCTGAACTCTTGAATCAACGTCCATTCACAATGCCAAGCACCCACACCTCATCCACAACTATCTCACCCAACGTGTGGGCTGTGTTTAGTTATTTGCCGGGGGTGGATATTAATTGGGAGGGATTTAGGACTCCTGGTCTGAGTGCTCCAGTGGCACAATGGTAAACCTGTGAGCCAGGAGGCCTGGATCCAAGTCCCACCTGCTCCAGCAGTGTGTAATAACATCCCTGAACTGCTTGATTAGAAAATACATAAGGTTCATAATCATACTAGATGAAACATATTGAGTGTGATTTGGTGGTGGGGAAAATAAAGATATTCAGTTGTATATGGGAGTGCACTTCTGGGTACAATGGAGAATAAAGGATTCTTATGTGAGGAGGGCTATTGCAGCACACTGGTAGTGTCACTATTTCTGAGCCAGGAAGTCCAGATCTAAGTCCCACCTGCTCTGGAGGTGTGCAGTAACATGGCTGAATGGGTTGATTAGAAAATACCGACATGACACTTACTGAAAGTGTGATCATTGGTCTGCGCTTGTAATGAGATTCTGTGAATGAACACTGGTCAGACTAAAGATCGATAGGCTCCAGCACTATTCTCACCATCTGACTCTCCAGACTAGAGCAGCGTAATCCCCGAGCTGCCACCACTCCAATTACCACTCCTCATTCGCCCTATAAGAAAGGAGTGATTTTCTTCTAGAAATCCATCTGTGACCTTGTTAACCTCATCCCAACTTCGCGTAGTTCATCCTGCCTCATCCATATGATAGGATGTGCTCTTAAACATCATACTTAAGCAAATATCTTTGCAACAAGATCAATTCTGTTTCCACAGAAATTGCTGTAATGTTACTTTTAGATGTGAGCTTACTGTACTTTGTAAAACAGGAAATGGGGACTCCTAGATTGCATTCAAATGTTCCTTACTAAAAGGATCAAAATCCTACATGAAGTATCTTCCAGTTTGTTTTCAGCTTCATCAGAATAAACTCAATGCAGTTGAAGTTACACATAAAGTGACACAAGTCTATCCACAAAGATATACACAGTGTACATAATTACACAACTATTTTTAGATTTAGAAGTTACTGCAGTATTGGTCATACTCTAGGCATGAACTTTATTAGAATTATGATATACCAATTGGCACAATTTTAAGCACAGGAGGTAGTTCGCTTGCTTCAATGACATGCACTTCTTTTAAAGCTTTTGTCAATTTAACTCTATCCTTTGATTAATATCACCAAATCATTTGGGGGGGGGGGGGGGGGGGGAAGGGGGGATCAAAAGGAAGAGTCCCCAATATCACTACACAACGTCAGCAGTAGTGCTTCATTCCTTTAAATGTCATAAAACCTTGAATCAGCTAATAAGTTTTAAAAATTGGTATATCTAGCAAGCAATGTATTCAGTAACTCGTATATCATAATAATAATTAAAGCTGCTCTAATAATTCCTGCAGTAATCTACAGCTACACTCTGAATACATTATAGCTACAGTTTTGGGATCAGTGTTAGATACAAGATTGGTATCTTCATGCCTCACAAAGGAAGTAGAATCAAACACAATCCTAAAGTGGTGCAGCAGTAGATCCTCGAGTGATGCCTACCTCCACAGCAGGCAGCCTAGGTTCAAGTCCCACCTGCTCTGGAGGTGTGTAATAACATCTCTGAATAGGATGATAAGGAAAATACCCATAAGCACATTGTCCAAACTTATATATGTAGGTTTGCTCACTGAGCTGGAAGGTTCATTTCCAAACGTTTTGTTACCCTACTAGGTAACATCTTCAGTGGGCCTCAGGCAAAGCACTGCTGAAAATTCCTGCTTTCTATTTATCTGTTTGGGTTTCTTTGATTAAATTACTTAGATTAGATTACTTACAGCGTGGAAACAGGCTCTTCGGCCCAACAAGTCCACATCGACCCTCCGAAAAGCAACCCACCCAGACCCATTCCCCTTTATTTACCCCTTCACCTAACACTATGGGTAATTTAGCATGGCCAATTCACCTGACCTGCACATTTGTGGACTGTGGGAGGAAACCGGAGCACCCGGAGGAAACCCACACAGACACGGGGAGAATGTGCAAACTCCACACAGACAGTTGCCTGAAGCGGGAATTGAACCCGGGTCTCTGGCGCTGTGAGGCACTGTGCCACCTTGCTGCTTTGGGTTGGTGATGTCATTTCCTGTGGTGATGTTATTTCCTGTGGTGAAGTCATTTCGTATTCCTTCTCTTGGGGATGGTAGATGGGGTCTAACTCGATGTGCTTGTTAATAGGGTTCTGGTTGGAGTTCTATCAACAAACACATCGAGTTAGACCCCATCTACCACCCCCTGAGAAAAGAAACAGGAAGTGACTTCACCACAGGAAATGACATCACCAATGCAAAGAAACCCAAACATGTAAATAGAAAAGCAGGAATTTTCAGCAGTGCTTCGCATGAGGCCCACTGACAATGTTACCTAGTAGGGTGACGAAACGTCTGGAAATGAACCTTCCAGCTCAGCGAGCAAACCTACATCCAAAACCTCAACATGAGCACAAATATTCTCAAAACTCACTGTCCAAACTTGCATTATGGGCCAGATATCTTGTGAAACGAACCAGTAAAGTGGGGCCCTTTCTGTCCACTCAGAAAAAGGATGCCATTGCATTAGTTCAAAACTAAAGTTTCTCACTGTTTCAGTCAATATTAATCCTCAACTCACCAAACAGAGCTTGGTTATGCATCTCACTGTGGCTTGTGGAATCATGCTGCACACACTTTGCTACTTACCCACAACAGAAAAGTAGCTGCACCTTGTAAAAGTACTTCCCTGGTCTGAAGACACTTTGGGACACCTCGAGGAACAATATTAGTGCAGGACCCTTCTTTAAATAGGATGGAACATCTCACCTGTCCACTGGGCCACCACAGGATTTCCGCAGTTCATACTCAAGAAGAATTGAAGCAACTAAAAGTACTGAACAGGAGCAAATAAATGGCAAAACTTTCAAAGCTATTCACAGTCAGAAACTGGAATCTGATTTTGCATTTAACTCTGTATAAAGCAAACTTGGATGGATTTAGAAGTTAGCTTCAACCACTGGCAGCCACATGGGACCCATTTTTCATTGTGCTGCTGACTATGGATCACCACTCCCAAATCAGACAGACAATACTTTCTATTATTTTCACTGGATGTCAGAGTCACTGGCCCACCAAGTATTTCTTGTTCACCCTTAACTTCTTTTAAGAATGATAAGCTGCCTTTTTGAACCACTTCAGTGCTACTGGGGACTTGCAGGATGTTGACTCCACAGCAATGAAAGAACAGCGATATAGTTCGATTCAGGCTGGTGTGTGGGGCTTGGAGGGGAACTTGCAGTTGGTGATATTCCGACATATCTGCCATCAAGAAGGACAAGGGCAGTGAAAGTCACGGGTTTGGAAGGTGGTGTCAAAAGTGCCTTGGCAAATGAACGTAGAGCATCTTGTAGATGCGCACACTGCTACCACTACATCAGTGGAGAAGGGAGTGAACGGTGAGTTCTAAGGAAGGAAGGGTCACTCAACCGGAAACATTAACTCTGATTTCTCTCCACAAATGCTGCCAGACCTGCTGAGCTTTTCCAGAAAGTTCTGCTTTTGTTCTGATTTATAACATCCACAGTTTTTTTGTTTTTTTATTAGGGGAGTGAATGTTGTAATGCCCAAACAAGTGGGTTGTTTTGGCCTGTAAAGTGTTGAGCTGGGTGTTGCTGGAGCTGCACTCCATCCAGGTATTTGGAGAAAATTCCATTACACTGCTAACTTCTGCCAAGCAGATGATGAACAGGCTTTGAGGAGTCAGGAGGTGGGTTACTTCAGAATTTCCAGCCTCTGCTGTGCTCTTACAGGCACAGTATTAATATGGCTAATGAAGTTCAGTTTCTAGTCAATGGTAACTCTTTTCATTACAGTGTGGTGTGTGTGTGGATGCATCGTCAGCAGTGGTAGTAGAGTCAGATACATTCAGGACATTTAAGTGACTATGGACGATAGTAAAATGAAGGATATGTAGGTTAGTCTGATCTTAAGAGTCAGACCAAAGGTCGGCAAAACATCAAGGGCCAAAGGACCTGTAATGTGCTGTACTATGTCAACATTCTGGAGGAGTTATATAGAACAATGTGGGGATTCAGTGATAGTAATGCTATTAAATGTCAAGCGGTAATGGTTAGATTCTTTCTTGAAGGGGATGCCTGGGCACTGGAGTGGTACAAACAGTACTCAAGCCTGAATGCTATCCAGGTCTTGCTGCATATGGACACAGACTGCTTCAGTATTTGAGGAGTCATGAATTACTGTATATGACACGTAGCACTGCACAGTCACATCACACACCTCCATTTCTGAGACAGTCAACAGGGAACACAGAAGGTGTTTGTTTGTGTGTTTCATGGCTTAATTAAAACTGCTCAAGTCAAGCAACTGGTGCCTGCAATTATAGGAAATGTAACTGCTGCAGATTGACAATGAATGGGCTCTTCTAGCCTCTTAAAACGAAACAGAGAAAGCAACAACCATTCACACCTCATTTCTCAATCTGTTCGAAATCTCAGATTGTCAACATCAAGGAGGGAATTGTAGACTCAAACTCCAGCTCTACTTGCTCAGCTCTGGTTCTGGCATGAGGTCATCATTTTTCTAATAAAATGTCATTCACATCATCCACATCTGGGAAATAGATCAAAAGAGTAACTTGACAAACTGATGTCTTGAGGATATATTCACTATTATGAGCCTGTTCCAATTGGCAGAGTGACGGTGTCCCTGCATCTGGACCAGAAGTCTCCAGACTCTGTACTGAACTCCACAGCTTCAGAGCATGACCTCTGTACCTTTGATTTCTCTTGCATCTTCCAACAGCAAACCCCTCTCAGAAACATACACACACACACACACACACACACACACACACACACACACACAACTGTGTCTTGTGGAGTGTCACCCTGACTGTTCTCTTATCAGAGCACATCGTTTGCTCCTTTTCATTTAGACCTCTATCACCCCTGTATCATCATTAGTAACCTTATCTTTTATTCTGGCCATCCTTACTATCTGTTCCACTTGCACCCTCTTCCCATCTCGGTTTACTGTCAGTAATCCCTTTCAATCTGAAAGGGGAGTCATATCAAACTCAAAACATTAAATGTTTTTCTCTCCACAGATGCTGCAAGTCCTGCAGGGTTTTTACAGTACCGTACTTTGCTGTTCCTTTCTGGACCAGAGGTTCATGTTCAAGTCTCACCTCCAGGCATAATGACCATGGAGGTTTGTCACAATGAGTCTAAAACTAATGGATTTTAAATTTAGCTTGTGTTTATTTTTTTGAAAAGGCTGTGTCTCAGTATCTTGCTGTGTTATAAAATCATGTAGCATTGCAAAAGGTCATTCAGCCCAGAGTATTGTGCAGAGGGTGGTGCTGGAAAAGCACAGAATGTCAGGCAGCATTAGAGGAGCAGCAGCAGAGTCGACGTTGAGCATAAGCCCTTCATCAACCCTTCCTGATAAAGGGCTTATGCTTGAGATATTGATTCTCCTGCTCCTCGGATGCTGCCTGACCAGCAGTGCTTTTCCAGCATCACACTCTTCGACTCTGATCTCCAACATCTGCAATCCTCACTTTTGCCAGAGTACTATATTGTGCGCTCTATTTGAAAAAGGCATTATCTGGCACCACATGTCAGGAAACCTGGTCAAGTCGTTTCGCTTGAGCACTGCTACAACACTCCTTTCCCCAAAAGGGATATAGTCCCAAATGAGTAATGTTCCACCACAAGGGGTTAATTGCAGATCCTAAGCAGACTAATCCATGCAATCACCTACGTGTTGGTTGCGGTGTCACACTCACTTCATCAAAAGCAAAGCTCAATTTTAAGTCCCATTGCAATCATTTGAAAATCCAATATAGGCTGAGGGAGTACCACAATCCCATTTGGATTAGACATACAACCAAGGCCCTGTCTAACCCCCCAGTTGGAAGTGAAATATTTCATGACACTATTCGAAGTGTGGAAGAGTATTTCCTGATTGTGCAACATCTCAAAAACAGATTATTTGCTATGTTCTCAATGCTGATTGTAGGAACTACTGCCTACAAATTGCTTGCTGTGTTTCCTTCATTCATTCAATTATGACATTGTATTGGCACACTTTCGTTCTCTGGAATGAAAGGTGCTATCCAAATATCCCTTTCCTAGCATGAGCTGGAGAAGGATGCAGGTATGAATGTGTGTGTTCCATGAGCAAATTAGATATCTCAAGACAAAAAGAGATCAGGGAAAAGTCCGAAAAGTGAGAAATCGCTGCGTAGTCTTCGAGAAAGTTATAGGCAGAATGCTATCTGACAAGGTTTCAAGTTAAACTAAAAGTCTGGGCATCTACATACACCTTAAAAAAGATGTTATGACAGATGAGGAGAAGAGGTTGCTCAAGAACTCTGGGGATCAGCACCTGTTGTTTTTGAATCAACATCACAGGTATAACAGAAAAAGACATTATGGGAAGTTGCTAAGAGTGAAGACAGCAAACAAAAAAAAAGGATTAAACACTAAAATCAGTGGCGCAATTAGGGAGATGAATAGACAAGTGACATGTGTAAACTGGTGTTGTGAAATAAATTAGCCATCAACCACATGTGGCTGGCTGGGAATCTCTATGTGACTAACTGCAGGCATGAATAATAATGAAATAACGGGAGACAGCAGTGTTGGCCCTGTGATCTCCCTTATTCACATGCAAACTTTAACCTTTTTGTGGGTTTGCTGCTAAAATCGTTGCAGCATTTGGCACAAGCACTTTTTGACTGTTGCAGTGTTTCACTTCCAGATCCAACAATGGAAGGTCACTACCGTTATACAAATAATGCATGAAATACATTTGAGTATGTATATTGAGTATGTGTAAAGTGTTGTCTAAAATTTAGTATCTTCTTAAAAGTGACAAAAGGGGCAGGGCTTCAAAAGCTTGTGATTATAAATAAACCTGTTGAATGATAACCTTGTATTGTGTGACTTCTGACTGTGTCCATCCCATTTCAACACTGGCACCTCCACATTACCTTAAAAGTCATCACGACCCAGATGGTTTATTGCTATTTCTATTGCTCACACAAAAATCTGATGAGCTTTCCTCTAATGTCTACCTATTGGGCTTGATAGAATAATTTGGTTTAGCAGAGCTTGTCAAGATTTGGATGTAACATTTGGACACAGAGAGAAGACTGTTATTAACGGGGCAGTGAGCTCCTACCTCTGCCATGCAGCACCAGAACCAAGTGAGCAATGAATGGGATGCTCCACTATATTGTCATACATTTACTGAACAGTAATATTTCAGCTCCTGAAAAACTCAAAAACTACTTCAGATGCACCTCACTAAAAAAAGGAAGGTGTAAAATTTTGGTGCAGATTCCAGCATTTGCAGTAAACAAGAAGTGCTGGAGATCACAGTGGGTCAGGCAGCATGCATAGGAGAGAAAGCAATCTAAAGTTTTGAGTCTAGACGATTCTTCATCGGAGCCTTTATCAGAAGAATCATCTAGATTCAAAATGTTAGCTTGTCTTCTCTCCATGGATGCTGCCTGACCTGCTGAACCACTGATCTCCAGTACTTCTTGTATCAGGCACATTAAAAAGGAAGATTTGTTGGCCTGCCGCTGAATAATATTCACCAGTACAATCCAACTTACTTGAATGTCATAATATTTTATAGGGCTTTTGCCCGAAACGTCACGTCGATTTCGCTGCTCGTTGGATGCTGCCTGAACTGCTGTGCACTTCCAGCACCAATAATCCAGTATAATATTTTATAGTGTCAATCATTTCTACTTTAATGAATGCACGTTCTGACATTCAAAATTTCAAATCTTGCTTCTTCACAAATCTTGCTACCCTTAAGTTAATTGCACCGACGTGACGCGGTTTCCATTTGGATGAATTGACAGTAGAATAGCATGTGGGGTACTTAATCTGCCAAATCTTGGTTCCATTGCCTTTTTTATGTCAGTTCAATGTAAAAAGTCAAGTACGTGGCTTTATATGGTGTGTAGGCCTTTTGGTTGAAGCTAGAAACCTGGTGGTAAAGCATTGAAAAACTGAACATGGAAAAATAACATTTCAGGGCTGAACCTGAAAAGTTGCCTAGGATAACAGCTTGTGGTCAGCTTGATCACACACGTTGACTGTAGTACATTCTCTAGTTTTATTTGTATATTGCTGAGCATGTGCTGTGGCTTTGGCAACATAACACTGGCATATGATGGATACAAATCAAATCTTCCTCCAGGGCTCAGCAGGCCTACTAACTGATGTACTGAAGCTTTAATACATCCTGGGAGGTCTATGGTTCAATTTTCAATTACCGTGGGTGTACAAATGCCATAAGTGGCATTGCTGTGCCTCTCGGCTAAAGGAACTAAAGAAAAACAAGCAAAAATGTGGAGGAAAACTGACATTAAAACAAAATGCTGGAGATACTTTGGGTCCGACAGCATTGGTGTTAAGGAACAAAATATATATAAAAATCAGCCGAATGTTACCAGCGGGATGCAAAATGGGAGGAATGGAACAAAGCAAATAAAGATCAGGGAAAAGGAGCCGACTGGATTCTCTTTGCTCCTTTTCCAAGAATATCCCTGTATCCCATACCGAGCCCTGCCCTCTTCCAATTAAACTGGCATCCTCAATCACCATCCTCTCCCTAGAGAGACGCCCCAGCACTGTCATACCCGGCCATGCTATTGATTGGGTATGCACATATCTGGTGTGACTGAGAGGAGCAAACTGGGCAATACCAAAGCAGCAGATTCTGGCCTTCCTGGCTCCCAGCAACCATGGGAATGGGCTCATTGCTACTGTGTGTTGAAAGGCACCAAAGCCTTTCAAAACATTCAGCCACATTTTGTAGCTCCAAGCCAGAGAAGCTATGCTAGTCGAATTGCTACTGTTAATCTTTATACTGTCTTGCTATGCTCAAAACCATCTCAGTCACCTCCTTTACCTGCATTATGTGCCAAAAATCTTTGTACAGTTTCAATTCTGGCCTCTAGTGCTCCTCCACCCCCTTCTTTTATACCTTCCCAAACCAGTGGCCATACACTCAACCATCTAGACCTTAAATACATTCTCCTCCCAGACGTCTCCACTCCTCCATCTTCGCCCAGTTTTTTGGCCTTCACCAATCCTGACACTACTTTGTCAATTTTAGCCAGAATACATATCTCAGAACAAACAAAGGGGCAATTATAATTGCGAGTCTCCGTTCAGTCATCTGTTGTCCTCAGTCAACATGATTAGACTTGATTGTGATGCTGCCACCTCACTTGACTGGTTGTCAACACCCACCATCAAACTGACATCAGTAATGTCTGGTTGAGCACACCCAGCAAGCAGTCAACGTTTTCAAATCAGTCTCCTTTGGCTGAAAATATCAGCAATTCCAGTCTCTTCAACCCACTCTCCTCCCCCACATACACGGACGAGTACATTGTTCTATGATTCTGGTCTCAGTTTCTACTTTCCGCCCCCACTCCTACCTCTGCTTTGTAAAATCAAACTGCTTCAATACAAGGGAAAAAAAAAGAGCGAGAGCAATTAAGATGGTGATGCTAAAAAAAATCCCACTGAATGGAAGAACACAAATGTAGAAGGAAAGTAAACTTCAGCAGGGAAGCGCAGTGCGAAAATGATCCAACATAAAGTCTACTAGAAGTGATGAGGAAATAATCAAGGCACAGAAACACAAAATGCAAGTCACTAAATATTCCTCTATCTGATGAGAGGTTAAAATATTTATTCAAAATTGGAAACAAAATAAATTCCTGCGCCAGCCCAACAATGTTGCACTGCAAGGATTAAATATTCCCAGAACACTAAGCTCTTGCACAGGAGTCAAGCATAGAAAGAAATAAGGACTAGCATTCATTCAGGGACTCTTGTGGCCTCTGGACTTCCCAAAGTGTTTTGCCATCCATTAAATATTTTAACATAGTTACTGTTGAAACGTGGCAGCCAGTTCTTTTCCTCTCAGGCCTTCATCCTCCAGGCAGATTGTTCTTTTTAATGTTTCACATTTTCCGGTTAGTTAGTTATCAACTTCAAATATATCCAATAATTCATAAGTGTCAACTGGGGTCAAAGTTACTGCACACTCCAGCTGTCTCAAAATGTTAGACAGTCTGGGTGCACGTCCAATAATGCAATGCAGTTAAGAGACGAGGTCGGCAGGCAGGAAGAAAGAGACACAACATCTACGTTGGGCACAATACTGACACAGTTTGTACTGTAACATACATTTGGATGTTGCAATGTGTTGCACTTTCAAGTGCAGGAAGTAGTGGTTTCTTGTTGTTACTGGTTCCCCTCTCCCTGGAAAGTCCTGTCCCCCATTAGCTGCTGCTAATGCAAGCCCTTTAAACTACTACAGCATGCCTTAGGATTCCTAATGAAGAGCCTCACACTCGAAACGTTGACTCTCCCGCTCCTCGGATGCTGCCTGACCAGCTGTGCTTTTCCTGCACCACACTCTTCGACATTAAAAAGGTGATAGAGGACCAGCCAACAAGACACATTCAGGAAACAGGAAGGTGGTGCGGCACAGCAGCGCTGTCTTAAATGGAAGGCAGCCTGGACAGACACCTTCAGCAGGGCAGATGGCCAAGTGATTAGAGGACCCACCAGCATTACCAGAGAGCCATCACAATCCATTTGATGGCTGGCCCTCATCTACACCCATTCTGCCCACTGAAAGAATATTGTGCTTCAAAACCTACATTACATGCTGCTGAAAACCTTGGGTGTTCTAGGACTTGAGGAGATTGTAAAGTCAAGTCTCATAGTCAGTACACCTTCAAGAGACATGTCCATGACAGAATTACTGTGTAATGGCAGGTGAGCTCAGCATAAAGGTCTCATTCCCCACCTTACTTTGGATCACTTAAATGTCAGGCTTCACTAAATGAATGGTCCTTTAGAAAACTAACAGCTGAGTTTTATCCCAACCATCTATGTGCCTGAGGAATGTAACACTTCTATATATAATAGTTTGAACATACATATAAAGCAGCATAATAAGCATCTGCTAAATTCCTCAATATCCACACCCAGTTCTGTTAACAGATAAGAAACATTGCCACATCACGTAAAGTACACTGCTGGAAGTGCCAATCTCATTTTATCTCCCATCTCCTACTTCTACCTTTAATGTGGCCTGTCTCCATATTGTTTCTGTTCTTGTCCTTCTCCATTTTATCCTCTTTCTGTTCACCTTTGATTTTAATTGGTCGACCAAGTGCAGTCAAATCTACACCACCCAGGCCCCAAGCTCTGAAATTCACTCGTCTCCCTCTCAAATCTCTTCAGAAGAACTTCTTTGACTAAGCTCTCAGATAGGTATCAAATTCTGACAGTGCTGCTATGACACCCCTTAGCACCTTGCTCTATAGAAATGCAAATAATTCCTGACACACAGTTTATCATATTGCTAGAGTGGAGTTGGTCAAGCAACAATATGGGTCTTCCAAAGGAACGAAGTGGAAACATATGGAGGTAGGGTTTATGAAGACAAGGCTGTTGGTGGGTGGGGGGTTGGTACTTGGATAAGCAATAATTGTCTTTCCAGCAAGTCCCCAGTTTTATAAATGAAATTGTGCAAACTGACTCTTTCTACCCACAGCTAAACTTTCCTTGGTGCTTCATCATTTTTTTTCCCCCGACCTTAACTATTAACTGGACACCCTTTCAACATAAATCACGGCAACTGTAAATGACTCAGAGATGCACTGAACAGAGTTTCCAGCAGGAAAGGGACTGCCTCAATGTTGAAGCCCACATGAAAATGGTAGGTGGTCAACAGGACCCTGCTATGATGAAGGGCTTCTGCCCGAAGCATCAACTTCCCTGCTTCTCAGATGCTGCCTGACCAGCTATGCTCTTCCAGCACCACACTCTCGACCCTTTGTATCATTGTTTCAATCTCATCCCGAGTCGGCTTATTACTGCTGCAATTACAGGATCGTACAACAAACCCAGGATTAAAATTACACTAAACCTTTCAAATGAAAAGTTACAAATATACTGCTGGGCTGGATCAATAAACCTTTAGAACAAAATTAACAAGTGTATCAGCCTGAACAGAAAAAGTATTTTCTGCTAATCGCAAACAATGCAAGTAGGAAATGTACACCAACTTGATAGATACTATAAAATCAGTGAGGACCTTATATCAATATTTAAACATGCGCTTTCATGCCTAATGTTATAAATAGAATGGCTGGAAACATATCAGGCACCACGTTACTGTGTTTGGAGTTAAAACAGGTTTCTAGTTGAGAATTAAGTCTTCAACATTTTTCTTTTTTGCACAGAATATTGATTGGATCTTGACTGGACTGAAAATTACATCACCCAAGAGGTCATTCACTCATGATCTGCCAATACTCCTGACTATGTTCCATTCAGAGGTCGGAAAGGGAATTCCATTTCTTCCCCAAACCCCCACCTTTAATCCTTCCCCCCCCAACACCAAACTGGCCTTGGGATTTTAATTTTGTTTCTTCAGCTATCCTGCAACCTAAAAGAGGAAGAGATCTCTTGACACAGTAGATATTATAACCATCATCGGCAGGTCAGATGGACCAGCTGTTCTCTATTCAAGGTACACTGTTGTTAAGCACACACGTTGGTCACTGTTGTGGAAAAAGATCCTAAAAGACAGAAGTTGCATTTAAATTATTGTGCCTGATTAGGTATGCCCTTATCCCAACCTCCTAAGTAGGATCATGTCAATTTTTCCTCACAGTAATGCAGAGTGCACACAATCAACAAAATAAAGAACATACGTATAAAACAGTGTATTTCTGATCCTGCTTCAAGAGGACCAGCATTAACATAGCTTGTTCCAACGACCTGTGTCCTCCATCACTCGAAAACCATTGAGGTATTTCTAAAGCATAAGAACTTTAGCATTATAGGAAACACAACAGACCGTTTGCATGCTGCAAGATCCCATAAGCCCACAACGTGAGAATGGCCAAATAATTACTTTGTGGAAAAAAATGATATTGGTTGAAGGATAAAGATTGACCAAGGCACCAGAAAGAATGCCCTGGTACATTTGAATACAGCATGATTACTTTCTTGAGTAGACATAAAAGGTAACTGGTCTCAGCCAATTCAGAGCACTATCAGGTATTAGCCTTGAGTTTGTAATTATATCCCTGTGGGGAAGGCCCCTGAACGTCACAAGTAATTATGACATTGTTAAAAATCACACGACACCAGGTTATAGTCCAACAGGTTTAATTAGAAGCACACTAGCTTTCGGAGCGCCACTCCTTCATCAGGTCCACAACCACCTGATGAAGGAGTGCCGCTCCGAAAGCTAGTGTGCTTCTAATTAAACCTGTTGGACTATAACCTGGTGTTGCATGATTTTTAATTTTGTACACCCCAGTCCAATACTGGCATTTCCAAATCATGACATTAGCTTTTTCACAAAATCTATGATCTGAGCCAACTGCTGGTGTCTAGTTTAAAACAAACAAACATGGTTACAAATAACCTGTCTGTACAAATAGACGTTCTACGCAAATTACAACAGAGATGCCCAGATGTGTAAAAACATTTAGCTGGGAATTGAGAAATTTCTCTGATGACTCATTGTCGGAATTTAAATTGGGAGTTGACTGAAAAAAGACCCAAGAACCACAAATGGAGATCAGCAGTATCTGGAATGTCAATGCTTTCTATGAAACAGGGCTTAATTTTTGTCAAGATCATCAGGTAACAGCAAGCAACTTAGCCTGTGAACGAAGAACGAATGGTTCTTCAAAAAAAAAAGGCAAAAGCTGCCTAGACAAAGGGAGCTTCGATTTCAAGCGATTCGGGAAGATAAGCTACGAAAAGAGCAAGAGGCACTGCTCAAAAGTAGTGGTCTGTTGGAAAGCAAGTGGGCAACTAAAAAAGGAACAAGAAGTCTGTAATCTTCCTCTCCCTTACAAAACCAACTGTCTTGTTGAAATCTTCCTGTTTAAAGAAGTACCAACTATCCAACTACAGAAGCCATCACAGCTGTTTGATCTGACCTCCAGCGTTAACCCCTTCGCTCTAGCGAGGAACTCCAGCAGTGTGGCACTATGGTGCGCAGCAGAGTTTTACCCAGACGCCCTTCTGATTGGCATGCTTCTTGTCTCATTTGCATTTGATATCAACAGTACTGATCTGTTTATTACTTGGGTGAAAGAGATAGGAGTTATCTTCGCTAACAGCTTGCAATAAACTAACTTTAGTCTTTTTTTTCTGGCTGGTCTACTTGAACAACACAAATTTAATTTAAATAAAAGGAGGTTAAATGAGTTCACTGAGCATATGGTGGGCATGCAGGATGGTTGTGACACATACAGAGCTTTGGTCTCCTTCTATAAAAGAAGAATTCAAATGCTCTCTGGGCGGTCCGAAACCTGTTGATCTTCCAGCTGAAGGAGCTGACCCCGACTGAGTGTTGCAGACTGGCATTTTCCAAGGTCCAGGACTACGTGTTGAGGGATGCGCTGAAGCTTGGGGCAGCTGCCGCCAAGGTGCAGTGGGGAAAGACCACTGTGTAACATCTGCCTGCCTTAAGAAGAATGAGGGGCCCATGCAGTTGTTTGGGCTCTGCTGAGGCCTCAGCTAAATATATGGGCATATGATTGAGAAATGCACAGACCTGTACATAACAATGATAAATTCTGATCTGTGTATGTAAATGTTGACATATGTATGGCATGGTAAAAACAATGACTGCAGACGCTGAAAACCAAATACTGGATTAGTGGTGCTGGAAGAGCACAGCAGTTCAGGCAGCATCCAACGAGCAGCGAAATCGACGTTTCGGGCAAAAGCCCTTCATCAGGAAACCCGAAGTGTCGATTTCGAAGCTACTTGGATGCTGCCTGACCTGCTGTGCTCTTCCAGCACCACTAATCCAGAATCTGGTTTCCAGCATCTGCAGTCATTGTTTTTACCTCTTATGAACGGCATGACCAAATGTACAGACCATCAAATTATTTTATGAATAAAGTATATTTTTGAAATTAAAAAAAACGCTTCAACAGTTCAGAAAGGTTCACTTAACTGATACCTTGGATTGTGGTGGGGAGAAGGAAATTACCCTTGTTGGTGGTGAGGAGGGGGGCAGTGAGCTTACGTTGAAAAGATGTACAGGCTTGTATCCATTGCAGTTTCACACACCACGAGGTGATCTTACTCCACATTCTGAAAAAGGTCTTGCCAGAAAGGAAAGGGGAGACTACAACTAAGTGACACCGTTTGAATGGAATAGACTGTCATTTTTAAAGAGGAGGCATTTTTCTCTCCAACCATCAACTATCTTTGGAATGCTCTTCCCCAATTAGCACTGGAGGCAGAAAGTCACCGAATAACTTCAAAGCAGAGTTACACAGGTTCTGGACGACAAGGGAGTTAGTGGTTAGTGGGCAGTCAATAAGTAGGCAGGAGAGTTGTGGCTGCAATTAGATCGTTTATAATCTTATCAAGTCATGGTGCTGGATCGAGGGGCTGAGTGGCCAATTCCTGACTTAAACATTGAAGTGAACCTTCTGATCATTAGTTGAAGTGCTAGTCACTGACCCATGGCTGACAACTGCTGAATGATGACACCAAATCAATTTGAGATGGTGTCAGTTCCCACTAACTATGATAACAAAGAGATTTGAGTCATATGATCCCAGATACAGATATGGGGAGTGGCAACTATGTTTTTATAGCAAATAAATGCTAGATCATCATCTTCCCACCTACACTAGTATATTATTTCATTTTAGATGAGCAGAAAGCAAGTAGCTGGTGAGCAATATCACTATAGATAGTAAAAGCAGGGGAAAAACAAACCATTTTTGACATTCGTTGGTTTAATAAAATGGAACATATTCATCAGAAAGAATACAGTCAACAATTTAAATTCATTAAGCCTTTGATATTGGCTGCCCTTTTATCATTATGTGCATATAATTTGCAGAAGTTAACATTGTTGTTTGCTAATGATGAATAGCAAACAGAGAGGAGCAGAGAGACGGCATTGAAACCATTGATTTCTCCCTGACCATCAGGGCTGTTCACAGTGGGATAAGATATGTAACAGAGTCTGGCTCAAATCCATCATATCCAGCTAGTACTTCGCTAGTCAGAATATAGTCTGGCTGCTGGACCCATTCCCAGGAGTTTGGGATTATAAATTCCATGTTCAATCCATTGTACTATCAATACAAATTAATCCCTTCCACATTAATAAAGCACCAATGAAACGAAAATATCCTACATGATCCATGATATTTATGAGGTGTCAGCGGTGGTTCAGTGGGTAACACTCTCACTTCGGAGTCAGAGGACCATGGGCTCACATCCCAGTTCCTGAAGCCTTCAGCACAAAGCCCAGGCCCATACTCCAGCGCAGTACTGAGGGAAGTTGTACTGTCAGCTCTTGGAAGATTTAAAAACCAAAAGGTACTCCTACAGCCTCAGGCAAGCACAACAAATCCTATTTCAAAAGAGCAGAGGAGTTCTCCCCAGTTGTCCAATACTAGAGGTTAAATGTTGGTTGAAAAAGAGTCCAGGCAAACATTTACTAATAAGAGTTTATTCCAGATCTCACACCACCAGTAACTCCCCATTGCCTACTTGTTCCCTTTATGTATACTGTTATGGACCAGGCCAGACCCCCTCAAAAGATTTTAAGAAGGTTGCCTAGACCCTAATGTTTTCTTATTTGTAAAGATGAAGTGGGTGTTCCAGGTGTAATGCAACTGGTCAAACCACTTGGCTTTAAGCAAAACAGAATTTAAACACTACAGTTGAAACATGAACAAAAGAAAACAAAATTTTGAATAACTTGACCAACTTGGTACAGTAACTATTACTAACTGTTCCAACCCCACAAACACACCCCTTGGCAAAAAGGTAAATTCAAACATAGAGATTCTTACAGGCAGGAGGGAACAACATCCAAAGAGAGTTTTCAGAAGAAAGGCAGATAAATTCTTTACTGAAGTTTGCAACTCCCCTTGATACCCATCTTGAGATTGCTACATCTTTTAAAAAAAAGCACACACAACACCAGGTTATAGTCCAACAGGTTTATTTGGACACTAGCTTTCGGAGCACTGCTCTTTCATCAGGTAGCTATGCATTGCATCAGTTGTATGACACTTTGATCTTTTACTAAAAATTCTGTGTCTTATGATCCTGCCCCACCTGAAGAAGGAGCAGCACTCCAAAAACTGTGTTTCCAAATAAACCTGTTGGACTATAACCTGGTGGTGTGTGATTTTTAACTTTGTCCACCCCAGTCCAACATCGGCACCTCCACATCTTAAAAAAAAACTAGAAAAAAATCTGAACTGGGAGATCTGGCCACTCCCCTTCCATTGTTAAACTACATGCTTCAGCACCTCTGCCTTTATGACCTCTCCAAAAAAAAACCCAAAGCCAAAATAAACCTTTTAAAATGACAGCATAGTCACAATACACCCAGATTAGAGTGGTGCTGGAAAAGCACAGCAGGTCAGGCAGCATCTGAGCAAGAAAGTAGACGTTTCAGGCAAAAGCCCTTCATCAGGGCTTTTGCCAAAACGTTGATTTTCCTGCTCCTTGGATGCTGCCTGACCTGCTGCGCTTTTCCAGCACCACTCTAAATCTAGACTCGGATTTCCAGCACCTGCAGTCCTCACTTTTGCCTCAATACACCCAATCAAGTTCTCACCCAATTTCTACTTAACTTCTTGAGAGAGGTCATGTCACATGTCAGGAGCAAGTGTCACCTGAACCCTTGTTCTATTTGGCCTCAGACCTTTATACAGACCTTGAGAAAATAATACTAATTTTTTTGACAAGGGATAAAACTTATATACACAATTTTGATAAAACAAAAATATAAAGTAACAATATATTACGTTCCTACTTTTTTGGTGTTCATTAGAGTTTCAAAATGTCTTTTTCCCCAGTATTTTTAATCGTTTATGAAGAAATGGACAAGCTCAGAGAAACTATTAGATAGTAGACTGCAACGACACACCCACTTCAATTTCTCCATTCTCTGTTTTAGAGCTTCACTGTTGATCCATAGTCTGGCTTTCCCCCCACAAGTCAATGACCTACTTAATAACATTCATTCAATGGATACTGATCTATACAAATGAAAGTAATAAGTCCAGCTATTTTATATTAAAAAAAGGTTTGTAATGGGTCATCCCTAAATCTGAAACTGGTGGAACTTAAATTCCTTCACTTTATTCCTTTACTTCTCAGTCTTGGTAGCACTGTAGCCAGTCTATTCCACATACTGTAGAAATACATCCTTTGTCTAATACTGCACAATTTAAAGATTCCACCAACATATTCATCATGAAACCAGAACTTCTTGTGATCAATATAGTGTTGTCTCCATATCTTCCAGTGTTTCCTGTTGCGATAAAACTGCATTATACCCATTTAAAACAGTCAATGGTATTTGAATCACATATGAAGCATGGGTTGACTACAACCTGGGCATTTCAGACTCCCAATCTGTAAACCCCAAATTCCCTTAGTATCTCCAAAATCGTCAAAAAGTATTTTTTCCAACTCTGCTAATTAAAATTATTCTGTATGGTCACCTGTATCTCAATAGTGTCATCAGCCCATTGACAATGTTTTCTGCTCTTTGGCCAATTCCCCATCACTTGAAGTGCTGCTGGAGGGAAAGCTTTCTAATGATTTTTTTTTTAGCAAGTGATTCTGATATTTGCGTATTTTATGAATTTAACTCCTGTCAAAACTAGAAAAGGATACTTTGCCATAGCCTATTAGCTGTGCCAGCATCGAATGGCAAATTTGCAGACAGAAATACTGCAGTCTCGCAAACAATCTATTGAATTCCGTTGTCTCTGCTATAGATCTACACACTTTCTGAATTTGTCAGAATATGACCAAGCAATTAGTAAATTTTGTCCAAATCTTCATCCACTTTTGAATCACATCTCTTGAATTCTTCAAAAAAAAAGCTTATCCTGTTTTTGTATGGTAGCAAAAGTGTCTTGTCACCTCTTTGTTGATGATATAACGTAGGTCCACATGCTTAAAACATTCTGCCATTGCTCATTTAGAAAATAGGAGTGGGCAATCATACCACAATATCTTAAGATTTTGATTCAATTATCCGAGGTTTGGGGCAGCACGGTGGCTCAGTGGTTAGCACTGCTGCCTCACAGCACCAGGTACCCAGGTTTGATTCCAGCCTTGGGCGACTGTGTGGAGTTTGCACATTCTCCCAGTGTCTGTGTGTTTTTCTTCTGGGTGCTCCAGTTTCCTCCCACAATCCAAAGATGTGCAGGTCAGGTGAATTGGCCATGTTAAATTGCCCAGTGTTAGGTGCATTAGTCAGAGGGAGGTGGGTCTGGGTGGGTTACTCTTCGGAGGGTCGGTGTGGACTGGTTGGGCCAAAGGGCCTGTTTCCACACTGTAGGGAACCTAATCTTACTCCCAAATCACCTTTTGTTAGAATTAGCTTTGCTTTTAAACCTGAGTTACAAAATAAATGTTAACCAACCTCTGCCATCATCGTTTCATGCCAGAGTTATACGTTAGAATCCAAGCCTATGTTATAATTGGAAAATTGGTATTTTAGATCAGGGAGGCTACATTTTAAAAAAGTAATTTATAAATGTTAAAATATCGTTTATGATAAATGAACATTCCTTTGCAGCGCAAAAAGAATCACAGGAAATGCTATCCAAACTCAGCTAACAAGAAAAGTTGAAGATTATTTCGATCAAAGTTGCCAAACACAGTAAGCCTGAGGATTGGGAGCATTTTGGAATTCAGCAAAAGAAAGATTAAGAAACCAATGCAGGGAAAAATAGAACAAGAGCAAACTAGAAAAAAACCAAAGAACTGTAACAGTTTTCACAGACATATAAGAGAGATGAATAAGATGAACAAGGACAAACGTGGGGCCATTACAGGCAGAGATAGGGATGATAAGGAAAAATATGTCACAGACTGAAGTTCACCCACAATCTAGTTGGATAGAAGAGCAAACCCAAGGGGGCTGAATGGGCTGGTCCAGCTTCTAACCCCGATGTTGCAAGAAATTAACACACACACACACACACACACTAAAATCACTGAAGCATCTGACCTCACTTCACTCCCTCAATTACTAGGCTTGGAAGAGACCCAACCCCAATATCACAATCTGAATACAATCACTACTTAACATCAATGCTGGGGCACACAAACTCAAAAACCCTGATCATATTGTAGGAGTGTGTGCAATAAGAATGGTACAGTCATAATTCAGAAGCCTGGACCAATGTGAAGTCATCACAAGTTCAAAGCACACCATGAAGCCAAAGGCACCTGCATTTTATTCCAGATTTTAGTGAACCAAACATTTAATATTGATGAAACTAAACACTACATGGTGAATCATAGGGAGGACACCCACAAATCCCACATTTAAGGCACAGCCCTTTGAGAAGTTCAGAAGGCTCCTCTATAACCCTGTCTCTGCTTTCAAACACACGTTTGGTCAAAAAAAACAATAAGAGGAGGGGAAAATATTGTCTCTTTAGTTTGTTTGGACCTTACAATAGCCTAATCTTATACTGTAAAAAGTACTGAAAAATGTTGGGGTTTAGCGCTGGAAAATCTCATTAATCTTCTTTTTATAGTGCTGCTCCTGAACGCATACGTGATACAGTCTGCCATTTTAGCAATGCAATAAAAACATGACTTCTGGACGTCAATGGCTTTTGTAGCTTCAGCTGGGGAAAACAGGTGAATTGGAAAAGTTCAATTTCGCTTCCAATTTCCACCCCACCCTCACTTTCACCCGGTCTATCTCTGACTCCTCCCTTCCTCAACATCTGTTTCCATTACTGGGGATAGACTGACAACTAAAATCCACCTATAAGCCCACCAACTTCCACAGCTATCTGGATTATATATCCTTGCACCCATAAAGATTCCATTCCATTCTCCCAGCTCCTACATCTCGGCGGCATTGGTTCCAATGAGGCCAACTTCGACAAGGGAGCCTCTGAAATGTCTTCTTCCTCAATTGAGGATTCCCCAGCACTGTTGTTGACAGGGCCCTCAGATCCAACCATCTCCCCCACCTCCGCCCTCACCTCCTCTCTTCCGTCCTGCAATAGTGATAGGGTTCCCCTTGTCCTTACCTAACATCTCACCAGCATCAAATCCAGAAGATCATCAGCTGCCATTTCCAGTGAGATACCACCACCAGACACCTACTCCCATCCACTCCCTTGTCTGCCTTCCACAGGGATTGTTCCCTCTGGGTCACCCTGGTCCGTTCTTCCTTCACTCTCAACATCCCTCCTACAGCACGTTCCCCTGCAACCACTGAAGGTATAACACCTGCCCACTACCTCCTCCGTCCTCAGTATCCAAGGGCCTAAACATCCCTTCCAGGTGGAGCAGCACTTTACCTGCATTCTCACAATCTAATCTACTGCATTCACTGCTACAATGTGGTCTCCCCTAAAACGGGGTAACGAAGTATAGACTGCATGACAGCTTTGCAACACCTGTATGTTCTGCCTACAAAAAGACTGAGCTTTCAGTTGCGGGACTAGATTGGGTTGGGATATCTGGTTGGACAGGTTGGACCAAAGGGTCTGTTTCCATGCTGTATATCTCTATGACTCTAACCCCGTTCCCTGACCAACATCTCTGTCTCAGGTTCGCTGCAGTGTTCCAGTGAAGCTCAGCTCAAGCTGGAAGAACACTTCATTTTCCATTTGGGGTCCCTGCAGCCCTCTGGGTTCAACATAGAGTTCAATAATTTCAGGGCCTGAACTCCATGTTCTAGTATCCTACCATACATACCAAGCCTTGTTATCACAGTCTGCCATTACACACTAGCTATTGTTAGCCACTAACACACAGTCTCCATTAACAGTTATTCACTCTCCCAGCCAGATTGTTACTGACTCCTTAGTTTGTCCATCTGTTCTCTCTCTTTGGGCTCCATCACTACCTATCACTTACTCGTTTCCCCCTCCCCCCGACCCCGACCCCATCTTCTGCAATATAAACTGACATTTTCCTAGGTACCATCAGCTCAGAGAAAGGGTGACCGGACCCAAAATGTTAACTTTGATTTCTCTTCACAGATGCTGCCAAACCTGCTGCGTTTTTCCAGCAACTTCAGTTCTTGTTATTAGTGGGACTGCACCTGAAGTACTGTGTACAACTCTGATCCCCTTACTTGAGGAGGGATGCAGTTGCATTGGAAACAGTTCAGAGAAAGTTCTCTGGATTGATTCCAGAGGTGAGGGGTTTGTCTTATGAAGAGAGATTGAGCAGTTTAGGCCTATGCTCTCTGGAATTTAGAAAAATGAAAGGAAACCTTAATTGAGGTTCATAAGATGCTAAAAGGGGATTGACATAAGTAGACATGGAAAGGATGCTTCCTCCTGTGGGGAAATCTCAAACAAGGAGTCATAGTTTTAGGATAAGGGGTGGCAGATTCAACACAGATATGAAGAGAAATTACTTCTCTCAAAAGGGTCATGAATCTGTGAAATTCACTCTCCAGAGCGCAATAGATGCTGGGGCAGAGTAAATTTAAGGAGATATATTTTTAATTAGAAATGGATTGAAGTGTTAAGGAGAGCAGGCAGGAAAGTGAAGTTGAGGCTGAGAGGAGATCAACTGATTGTATTAAATAGCAGAGCAGACTAGAGGGACTGAATTGCCTACTCCTCCTGTTAGTTTTTATGCCCCTGTACCTCTAGTCAAAATTCTATCGACCTCTGCTTTAAAAAATATTTAAAGATTCTGCATATTCCACCTTTTGAGGGAGACAATTCTAAAGATTCACAACGCTCAACTGCCTTAAATGGGCAATTCTTAATTTTAAACTACGACCCTAGTTTCCTCTTGTTAAAGAATCTAGAACATCTTTTCGACATCGACCTGGTCAAGTCTCCTCCAGATCTTTTGTTTCAATTTACTCAAGTCTGACTTTTCTAAACTCCAGAGGATACAGGCCCAGCCTTTCTTCATAAAACATTTGTCCATTCAACTTTCTCTGAATTATTTCCGAGACATCCACATCCTTCAATAAGTAGTGTCCAGTACAATATCTGGTATTTCAGGTGTAGTCTCACCAATGCCCCTGTACAACTAAAACATAACCTCTAACTCTTGCAGTGAATTCCCCTTGCAATAAACAACATTCTGGAGATTTCCTGATTACCTGCTGAACCTGCATACTAACCTCCTGTTATTCACGCACTAGGACTCTCAGATCTTTCTGTAACTCAGAGGTCTGCAACCTCTCACCATTTAAATAATGTTTGACCTTATTCTTTCAGCGAAAGAAAACACCTTCCCACAATGTGGTCCATTTGCCAGATCTTAACCCAATTGCTGCATGTCCTCTTCACAACTCACTTTCCTATCTTTGTGTTATCAGTAAAATTAGCCACCATAACTCCAGTCCCTTCATCCATACTGTTTGTATAAACTATAATGAACAGAGGCTCTAGCATCAACCCCTGCAGCACACCACTTGTGCAAGTATGAAGCTTGGACATGACTCCAGGCTCACAGTGATGTAGTTGATGAAACTAACCAAGTGTACCACACCACTACAAACACTGGGCGTACCTATACTACAGAGACTGCAGGGGCTATAGGAAAGAAAACCTGCTTCCACCTGAGTAAGGGAAATTAGGAATGAGCAATAAATGCTGATCTCACCAATAACTCACGCAAGCCAATATATTGTGATTCCTATTCTATTGTGAATCCTAAATCAATCCCATATCTTTGAGGGTGTACTAGTCTGATTGTTGCCTTGGATATTCAAAGGCAATCCAAGTGAAAGTGTCACGAAGCATATGGAATCTACTGAAGACTCTCTGCTAACCCCTGCCCTCCCAAGGCTGATACAAAATGCGCTTTCAAGCCCCACCTTTCTGAACAATGATTTCTTCCATCTCTCCACCTATGTCAAGAATTCCATTCAACTGGATTCCATCTGTACACCAAAATAGATCAGACCACGTACACCAAATCTTTGCATTAAAATGTGCAAAATTTCCAAGCAGTCTGAATATTTCATAGAATCCCTGCAGTACAGAAGAGGCTATTCAGCCTATCGGATCTGCACAGTCCATCCAAAAAGAGTATCCCACCCAGACCCAGCCCTCCACACTATCCCTGTAACCTCACATTTCCCAAGGCTAATTTCTGTAGCCTGCACATCCTTGCACACTACAGGGCAACTTAGCAGGGCCAATCCACCCAACCTGCACAGTGTCGCACTGTAGGAGGAAACCAGGGCACCTGGAGGAAACCCACAGAGACTCAGGGAGAACATACAAACTGACAGAGACAATCGCCTGAGATTGGAATCAAACTGGGCCCCTGGCACTGCGAGGCAGCAGTGGTAACTAGTGTGTCACCTTGTGACCAGATTTTTGCTGAGCTTACCCCTTCCCCACTTCTCCCCCATTTCCAAACCTCCTTCATCCAACTCACTCCAGTAACATTACAATCGATTTCAGTCGTGGTCATTTTGCCTTTCTACACAAACAGTCACAGAAGGCTGGATCATATCTCAATACAACAGTCACTCAAACTGAGAAGCCTGAGTTCATTCTCAGTAAGGGTGCGGTTGATAAACCAAAATAGAAACAAGCTAAAGCATAACAGATAAGAGATAAGGACTGGAGTCATTTGGAATTAGAGATTTCTCACTGCAGTAAAAAAAAGGGATACGCCAGAGCAATGGTCTTTGTTATGAAGGGTTTGTTAAAAATAAAAAGGGAGAACGTTTCCTCTGGCAGGAGTGTCAGTAACCAGGGGTGGTAGGCACAAGACAACCAGCAAAACAAAACAGGTTGGAATGGGGAAAAAAGAATTTCCAAATAAAAACAATGATCAGGTATATATTTGCTGAAAGTGGTTGAACAAGAATCAACTGTTCAAAAAAATAAATGAACTGGACATGTAATTAATGAAAAGGTAGGAAAGATATAAGACCATAAGACCATAAGACCATAAGACATAGGAGTGGAAGTAAGGCCATTCGGCCCATCGAGTCCACTCCGCCATTCAATCATGGCTGATGCGCATTTCAGCTCCACTTGCCAGCGTTCTCCCCGTAGCCCTTAATTCCTCTAGACAACAAGAACCTATCAATCTCGGCCTTGAAGACATTTAGCGTCCCGGCTTCCACTGCACTCCGTGGCAATGAATTCCACAGGCCCACCACTCTCTGGCTGAAGAAATGTCTCCGCATTTCCGTTCTGAAATGACCCCCTCTAATTCTAAGGCTGTGTCCACGGGTCCTAGTCTCCTCGCCTAACAGAAACAATTTTCTAGCATCCACCTTTTCAAAGCCATGTATTATTTTGTACGTCTCTATTAGATCTCCCCTTAATCTTCTAAACTCCAACGAATACAATCCCAGTATCCTCAGCCGTTCCTCATATGCTAGACCTGTCATTCCAGGGATCATCCGTGTGAATCTCCGCTGGACACGTTCCAGTGCCAGTATGTCCTTCCTGAGGTGTGGGGACCAAAACTGGACACAGTACTCCAAATGGGGCCTAACCAGAGCTTTATAAAGTCTTAGTAGTACATCTCTGCTTTTATATTCCAACCCTCTTGAGATAAGAGACAACATTGCATTCGCTTTCTTAATCACAGACTCAACCTGCATGTTTACCTTTAGAGAATCCTCGACTAGCACTCCCAGATCCCTTTGTGCTTTGGCTTTATTAAGTTTCTCACCATTTAGAAAGTAGTCCATTCCTATATTCTTTTTGCCAAAGTGCAAGACCTCGCACTTGCTCACGTTAAATTCCATCAGCCATTTCCTGGACCACTCTCCCAACCTGTCTAGATCCTTCTGTAGCCTCCCCACTTCCTCAGTACTACCTGCCTGTCTACCTAACTTTGTATCATCGGCAAACTTCGCTAGAATGCCCCCGGTTCCCTCATCCAAATCATTAATATATAATGCGAACAGCTGTGGCCCCAGCACCGAACCCTGCGGGACACCGCTCGTCACCGGCTGCCATTCTGAAAAAGAACCTTTTATCCCAACTCTCTGCCTTCTGTTAGATAGCCAATCCTCAATCCATCCCAGCAGCTCACCTCGAACACCATGGGCCCTCACCTTGCTCAGCAGTCTCCCGTGTGGCACCTTATCAAAGGCCTTTTGAAAGTCCAGATAGACCACATCCACTGGGTTCCCCTGGTCTAACCTACTTGTTACCTCTTCAAAAAATTCCAACAGGTTTGTCAGGCATGACCTCCCTTTACTAAATCCATGTTGACTTGTTCTAATCAGACTCTGCTCTTCCAAGAATTTAGAAACCTCATCCTTAATGATGGATTCTAGAATTTTACCAACAACCGAGGTTAAGCTGATTGGCCTATAATTTTCCATCTTTTGCCTTGATCCTTTCTTGAACAAGGGGGTTACTACAGCCATCTTCCAATCGTCCGGGACCTTTCCTGACTCCAGTGACTCTTGAAAGATCTCAACCAATGCCTCTGCTATTTCCTCAGCAACCTCTCTCAGAACTCTAGGGTGTATCCCATCGGGGCCAGGACATTTATCAATTTTAAGACTTTTTAACTTTTCTAGCACTATCTCTTTCGTAATGGCAACCATACTCAACTCAGCCCCGTGACACCCTTTAATTTTTGGGATATTACTCCTGTCTTCCACTGTGAAAACTGACGCAAAGTACTTGTTAAGTTCTCCTGCTATTTCCTTATCTCCCATCACTAGGCTCCCTGCATCAGTTTGAAGTGGCCCAATGTCTACTTTTGCCTGTCGTTTGTTTCTTATGTACTGAAAGAAACTTTTACTATTATTTCTAATATTACTGGCTAGCCTACCTTCATATTTGATCCTCTCATTTCTTATTACACTCTTTGTTATCCTCTGTTTGCTTTTGTATCCTTCCCAATCTTCTGATTTCCCACTGTTCTTAGCCACTTTATAGGATCTCTCTTTTTCTTTAATACATTTCCTGACTTCCTTTGTCAGCCAAGGTTGTCTAATCCCTCCCCGGTTAATCTTTCTTTTCTTGGGAATGAACCTTTGTACAGTGTCCTCAATTATACCTACAAACTCCTGCCATTTTTGCTCTAGTGTCTTCCCGGTTAGCCTCTGCTTCCAGTCTATTTTAGTCAGTTCCTCTCTCATGCCCTCATAATTACCTTTATTCAACTGTAACACCATTACATTTATATATAGAGCTACAGAGAAGAAACATGGGTGTGAGATGAATTGTAAACATCTAACAGAAAGCAAACACATGCACCACAAGCCAAGGTGCTTCCTTACAAGGCTGCAATAAAGGTTAAAGCAACCATTTAGCTGCTATGATTACAGACAAAAACCTGCAGATGCTGGAATCCAAGGTAGACAGGCAGGAGGGCTGGAAGAAAACAGCAAACCAGGCATCATCGGGAGAAGTCAATGTTTCGGGTATAACCGAAGAAGGGTTATACCTGAAATGTTGGCTTCTCCACCTCCTGATGCTGCCTGGCTTCCTCTATTCTTCCAGTCTCCTGCTGGTCTAACTCAATTGCTATGAAGTGTCAGAACAAATCAGACCTGAAAGGATTTGAGCAAAATAAAAGGAGGCGATGAATGGGGCAAATAATGGACTTAACATCAGCCTGCAATTATAGGAACAGGAATAAGCCATTCATCCTCTTAAACCTGTTCTATCATTCATTGAGGTAATTGGCAACATTGCATTGATCAGAGACCTTGGGAGCTCCCTGGCAGTATGTGCATTGCAGTCAGTTTGCCATGAAACTGGAGAGAGATTTTCCAACCACAGGACACCACAAAAGTAGAGATTACAAATTAAACACTACTACATCCTAGTAAAAATTTCCACTGCAGAAACTCACCAAAGCTTCTTCAAATCCCACTATCTCCCCCTTGAGGGGGCAAGGGCAGCAGATTCATGGAAACACCACCATCAGTGCCTGCGCAGCATTATGATTGCTAAACTATATCACTGTCGCTGTTTCTAAATCCAGGAACTTGCTCCTAGAGAGCGCCCTGGGGGTGTAGCTGCACGATACAGATTCCAACGGTGGCTCACCACTGCCACCTTCTCAAGAGTAATGAACGCAGGCCTTGCCAACACCATCCACATCCCACAAACAAACAAAATAAACTTCTTTGGACTGAGGTGGACATTGTAAATGCTGTGGAAGGGAAAGCTAGGTAAACACATGAAGGAGAAAGGAATAGAAGGATATACTGATAAGGTTCATTAAAGGAGTATGAGTATATGGAACATAAATGCTGGGAGAGAGCCACTGGGCAGAATGGACTGTGCTGCAAATGCAACCTTTCTATACATTCCAGTCAGACATGCCTCACGTCAGAAACCAAGTAAAAAAGTTGGCACCCTTCATATGAACCAAAAGCTCTTGCCACAGGGTAAGGCCTGCAGTAATGATCACTCGTGTGGTTCACGGATTGACTGTAAAAACTAGAGTATGCAAGGCTGAAGAACCTTTTGCTGCACTTGCCTCATGAATGTGCCATTCAAAGTCATCAAGGATGCCTGGGAGACCCTACTCCAACAGCATTACCCCCTCAAACTCACTGCGGTTTGAGTCCAGTTTCTCTCAAAGCTTTAATGGAAATGGTCAAATTTGATCACTTTCCTCCCTCCTCCCACATTTTTAAAATGGAAGGCACCAATCTTCCTTAGCCAAATTCAGAAATAGGCTGCTATTAGTTCAGAGGCTCATCAGGCATAAAAACGAACAATGGGACTGCACATGCTGTTAAAATATATCCCATTGCAAGCAAAATTAAAGGCTTGCTTTTGGAAGCACCAAGTTAAAAGACCAATCATTTGAACAGTTTTGTTTTGAAGCCGTGGTTGCAAATAATGACAAAAAACACAGCAAATCTACACACCCTAGACCTCAGACTCTCTTGCTGCTATGTGACACTGGGTCACGAAGATAAAAGCGGGGCTCAAAGGACTACAGGGCTTCGTAGAAATGTAAGTTGTGGTCCCTGTGAAGATGTTAAATTCCATCTGTGAGGAGAGGCTGAATAGACTGGGGATTTTTTTTCCACTGGAGCAGAGGAAGTTTATGAAATCACAAGGGGTATGGATGGGGTGAATAGACAAGATTTTTTCAATAGGGTAGGGGAGTCCACAAAATAGAGGACATAGGTTTAAGATGAGAGGGGAAAGATTTAAAAAGAGAGACCAGAGGGTCAATCTTTTCCACACAGAGGGTGGTGCATGTATGGAAAGTGGTGGAGGCTGGTACAATTGCAACATTTAAAAGGCATCTGGACAAGTACATGACTAGAAAAGGTTTAGAAGGATATGGGCCAAACTGCTAGCAAATGGGATTAGATTAGACTGAAGGGTCCAACTTGTTTCTGTGCCGTACGACTGCAGGAGTTTGAGGCATTTGCACAAACCAATAGCCCATTGGAAGGAGAGCAAGGACACTTGAAATGCCACAACAACAATAACCTTTTACACACAGACACCACACAAGGCAATAGGCCAAATGCAATTAGAACAGAGGGTTACTTGATGACTGGTAAGGACACGATGGGCCAAAGGGCCTCTTTCTATTCTGTGAAAAACTAAACTTCACTAATGAATAGTACATCCCTGGCACAAAATTGATAAATAAAACGCCAAAATTCCTGGGCTGCCTGACAGACAAGAGTACTTAATAAAACATTGGATTTAGTAAAATGAATTTCGAACATAGAAAAGTATGGCACAGTACTGGCCCTTTAGCCCTCGATGTTGTGCTGGCCTTTTATCCTACTCTAAGATCAGACTAACTTACATACCCTTCAGTCGCTTAAATGTCCCTAATGTCTCTGACTCTACTACCACCGTTGGCAATGCATTCCACGCACCCAACACTCTGAGTAAAGAACCTACCTCTGACATCTCCCCTCAACTTTCCTCCAATTACCTTAAAATTACGCCCCCGCATGATGGACATTCCCCCCCTGGGAAAAAGTCTCTTGCTATCCACTCTATGCCTCTCAACATCTTGTACACCAATGAGAAAAGCCTGATCAGGGACCAAAATGAAGTAAACCATTCGGAGGCACTTTCCAGCAACATAACCAGATAAAAACCTGACATTGAGGTGGAGACAGAGACAGTATTACAGGTGGGTAAAATCTTCGGCAAAAAGGTAAATGAAAAGCACTGTCAGACAGAGATGGAGAAAAATAAATATCTAATAATTGTTTAAGGAAGAAAGAGAATCGACACTTCATGTCTATTACCGTTCATCAGACAGATAAAATAGGTGATGCAAAGCAGCCAAGTTGGGGAAATGCTAATTCATTGCACGTTAAAGTGTTAGAGTTGGCAAACTACAGAGGGATTGAACACATTTTAAATTTGATACATCAGTGGCCCACGTGTCAGTGTACATGGGCAAACAGATGGGGTGATGTTAGGGTATGGACAGGGTTTTGGATAAGTTTAACTTGGTAGGAGGGGGTGCAGAGGTGGAGGGAGGGTGTGGGAGGAGATGGGCGGTCAATGAGCAGTTGTTACAATGGTCAAGTTGAGATAAAAGTGTTTCAGCAACAAAGGCACTGAGGCATGATTGGCGACATAGTAAGTGGTGATGGGAAAATGCCAGTCAACCACAAATAAAACCCCAATTACATGGAGACCTCTAACTGTCTGATGACTACTCACACATACCATGTACAGCCTCAGTTGTATTTAATGAAGACAGAGGGTATCCAAAAGCTAAAAAGGCACCTCCTCCAGCCTGGGAAGGCCACAACATAGTGGGTTATCAAAGTTATTCAGAGGCGTTTGCATAAGAAAGTTAAAATAGAAGACTTATCGTGCAAATTGCAGTTTGATAAAAGGATGCATCTGTTTTTGCAGAGATAGTGTTGAACAATCATCGTCCAAGTTTTCAATAAAATTACAAATCAGCTTTACTCAAAGAGAACTGGTGAAAGTGCAATGGTTCAGAGCTTAATTCTTTGTAACAGGAGAGGGCCATTTGGACAGGTGAGGAACTAAGATGGCTGCCATGGTTTTAGCAAACCTTTGTACAGCATCTTAATTATGTAAAATAGCCCCATGTCCCCACCAAAATGATTCAAAAAGAACATTTTTGGACATTACCCACCAAAATAAAAATTGTGTAAAACAGAGTGAGGGGAGATCAAGAATTGGCAGTAATGTAGTTTGACAAACAGCAGCTATGCAGCAGCAGTAAAACAAGGCAGACAGGAGATAGCCTGTTGTCAGAGTGACAGAGGGTGTACGTGGATAGTTAAGGCTTGAAAATTGCAGAATGAACCGAGCCATTTGACAGCACAGATGAGAATGGAGTTTTCAAGAAAAGTTATGCCGTGAGTCTTCTGAAGAAAGAATCAAGTCAGGTTGTGTAATTCACCCCTAAAACTCCAGCTCAATTCCCATTCAAATCATCCAGCTACAATCACAACCTGAGACATGCAAATTTCATCACGTCTAACCACTATCATTCCTGATGAAGGGCTTATGCCCAAAATGTCAACTCTCCTGCTCCTCAGATGCTGCCTGACCTACTGTACTTTCCCAGCACCATACTCTCTACTCTGATCTCCAGCATCTGCAGTCCTCACTTTCTCCTAACCACTATCATTGCCAGCAATACCTTCTGTGATTCCTTTAACAATGTTCACATTCTCAATGTTATGTTGTCAAAATAATGTAGATTTTTTTCAAGAAAGAGCAGTAAGTAGTAGGGAATATGCCTTTACACAAGACAGAGAAGAAGTAGCAGTGATGATTAAGGTGAGAGAGACAATCCTAGAGGAGTTGAAGACAGAATCCAAAATGTTCAAGAAACACTGCCCTTGAGAATGCCTGGAGTGAATCCAAGGTTGAAGGAATTTAGTTACCAAGTTAGTCTGGAGAGACAAGGATGTTCTCCTTGGAACAAAGTAGATGGACACAAGATTTAATAGAGTTGCACTAGATTTTGACAGGTTTAGAATGTAAACAAACAAACTTCCCACTACTGCAAAGGCTAGGCCTCACATCTTGATTTCGGACAAGAGATAAGGGCTGATGAGAAGATTATTTTTTAAATGCACAACAAGTAGTAATGATCTGGACATCGCTATATACGAGGGACATGGAAACAGACCCAATCGATGCCCTCACAAGTAAGTTGAAAGGGCAGCTGGGGGAAATCAATTTCCAGAGCTAATTGGGACACTGCAGCGCAAAGGGCCTGACTAGATCGAGTCCATGCCTGTTCCTTGTTGAGCAATCAGCTGAATGACCTGCCACTAAGCCATATTGATATATGACAATCATACATTTATACTAAATGCACGTAATCATTATTTACAGGAACATGCTTGCTTTGGGAAAGTTGGAAGATGGATCACGAGACATCTGAATGCAGGTACAGGCCAGATAGACCAAATGGCCTGTTTCTGTGGCATACATGGATGACTTCTGTTCATTTTAATGGGCTGTATTCAGAGTTTCCAACATCACAGTCAGTTCTGATATATTGCAAAAGTTCCATTCTCGTGTGATTTAATGCTATTAGAAAATCGCACAATAGCTACACCATTTAAACTAATGGAGCTGGAATTGCGTTACGGGCCAATGCTGGTAAGGAAAGTTCAAGTTTTACAAATAACTGTCTCAATACTTTGGTCGCATTAAAGCCAATTTGTGTTGAAGAAACATGCGTTAGAGCAAAACCAACTATATACTCTTCACAATATGACAAATATATTTTTAAAAAGCGGACGTTGGAGATCTGAAACAAAAGCCAAAATTGCTGGAGAAACTCAACAGGTCTGGTGGTATCTGTGGAGAGAAAGCAGAGTCTCTCTGGGTGTTCACTGGACCCAAACATCGAGTCTGCTTTCTCTCACCACAGATGTTGCCAGACTTGGAGTGTCACCAACAATTTCTGTTTTTGCCCTCACATTCATTTGTTGGACTGGCAAGGTCAGAGTTTGTTGCCCATTTAACTTCCTTTTAACTGAGTTACTTGCTAGGCCACTTTAGAGAAAAAGTTGGATTCAACAAGACTGCTATGGAGCCGGAGTCCTGCGTAGACCAGACTGGGTAAGGATGATCGGTTTCCTTATCGACAAAGGAATATTAGTGAACTAGATGGAGAAAGTGAGGACTGCAGTTGCTGGAGATGAGAATTGAAAGTTGTGGTGCTGGAAAAGCACAGCAGGTCAGGCAGCATCTGAGGAGCAGGAGAAATTGACATTTTGGACACATAACCTTCAACAGGAATTGATGCCCGAAACATCGATTCTCCTGCTCCTCAGATGCTATCATAGAAACCCATCCAGTCAGGCAATCAATCATAGTTTCATGGTCACCATTATAAAGAGACTTCAATTCCAGATTAGGAGACAGTAAGGATCACAGGAAGTCAGAGTCAACAGATGCGAGGCTGGAAGAGCACACCAGGTCAGACAACATCTAAGGAGTAGGAAAGTCAATATTTCAGGCCAAAACCCTTTGTCAGGACAAGTAATTTGTAATTTATTGAATTTTAAACTTCACCAGTTGACACAATTTAATTTGAACTAATGTCCCAAGACCATTAACCCTGGGCTTCTGAATTAACACTATACTATCATCCCCCATAACTTAGATGAAGTATTCTCTCTCACTCTCTCTGCGGTCACTGCATAGTATGATAGGGACAGCAACTTGTACTTTCATAGAGTACCAAGTTAAAAACCACAACACCAGGTTATGGTCCAAGCTACCCAACAAAGGAGCAGTGCTCTGAAAGCTTGTTCTTTCAAATAAGCCTGTTGGACTATAACCTGGTGTTGTGTGAATTTTAAACGTTGTCCACCCCACCCCAATACCAGCACTTCCCGTTATATAGTACCTCTAACATTACAAAACATCTCAGGTTGCTTCACACGAGCACGACCAATGGAAGCGTGATAATTGAGGCTGAAGAGGCCAGATTAGACGAGTAGTTTTTTGAGGTCTATGGGGCTAAAGTGGATCAGAGAGTTGAGGATAATAAGTGAGGCCATGGAGGGAGTTGAAAACCAGGACGAAAATTTTCAAAATCAAGAAGAACAAGCAGAAGCCAAATGTTGGATAGCAAGCACAACAAAATATGTTGAGAGTTAGGATATAGGTAACAACGCTTTATATGACCAAAATCCCAGAGTGTACAGAATGTTTGGATGGTCAAGTCTAGAGAGTTAGCAAATAGAGTCACAGATGTACAGCATGGAAACAGACCCTTCAGTCCAACCCGTCCATGCCGAGAGAGACAGGCAAACAACCTGATACATGGTGAAAGGGATGGTGTTAGTGATAGAAGATCCTCTCGGGATCAAACGTGACATGAAGCTCTCAAACAAACAATCTGATCCTTCACAAAACAGCTCCGAAAGCCACATAACAGTCGTGTGCGAATTCCAATACAATTATGCCTCAGCTGATTTCAAGCACTAGATTCTTTCCTATATGTTCAGAACGACCATATAAACTCACTTCATTCATATTGAGGAACAGCTTCCATCTCAATATATTTTTAAAAATTTGAAACCAAATACTGCATTAGTTACACATGTGTTTTTAAAAGAAATTAAAGCTACTACAGCAGATCAGAGTCTGGAAATTCTGCAGCAAGCATGCTGACCCTCCTTCCATCACTGCAGGAGCAGTTAGAGCTATAACAGCATACTCTCCACTTGCTGGAATGAGTATATTATTTAATATTCATAAATTAGACATCACAGCACCAAGCAGACCCACTAATTATGAATCACATTTACTAGTCCACTATACATTCCTGAGCCAAACCCCTGGACAATAATTTTTCACCATTTTAAAAAGAAATATTCCACTTTTTCTATTCTTCCTGCAAATGTGAATTACATGCCACCACATTATATTCCATCTGTCAATGTTTTAAATACAATTCACACAATACAGATGCAAAGTAGGTGATACGTTGGGAAGTAGAAAACTCTGTTGCACTCAGTACCTTCGTGTTGCAATGCAACAAAATCCAGTCAGAAACCTACCCTCTCTCAAGGAGAAAACCTCACTGGATCTGGAAGAGTGGACTGGACAGGGACCAGGGATTTTAATCTGTCACCAAGTTAGTTTGTCAACGTTTGGTGCACATGGACATTTCTCCACATTATATACCGTCTGGAAATTACTTGCTCACTCAGTGAAGTTGGCCATTCGGCCCCTTGAGCATTCAATACGATTAAGACGGATGACGGAGCTAAACTCCCTAATCCCACCCTCCCCCTCATATCCCTCAGTTCATTTTGACACAAGAATAAACTATTGCGATGGTATGGCGGGGGGGGGGGGGGGAGGAAAGGAAAGGAAATTGTCAATGACTGAGTTGGCACGACTGAGTATGGGATTCCATCATCGCATACACATAGCCACTATCTACATGGGTGGTCATTTAAATAAAATGGTGTGGGAGTGAGTGGAGTGAGTGGAGTGAGTGGAGTGAGTGGGAGAGAGAAAGCTAGCATTTCATCCCATTCCCTAATTGCCTTTGAGCAAGTGTTAGTGAGCCACCACCTTAAATTGTTGCACACATGTTAGTGTAGCTATATACCACTATGAAGCACTGTTTCACGTGCTGATTAACTCAGTATGTGTTATCTGCACCATTAAGAATTTAAGACTCATTTTTACAAAAAAAATAATAAGTTCTATTGAGTCTCTAAATAACATAATTGCATATTAAACAGACTATTCAAAATCTTTCATATGCAATTTAAAATTAAAAACTGATTGCACCATCCACAAAAAAAATTACTTTTGATTACTTTAAGCCCTGTAATTGTAAGAACACAAGGGCTATTCATATTCCCAGTAATATCCCCCATAACTTATTACAAGCATGATTCAGATCACAATATGAACTACAAACCATGAAGATTATGTCCCTAAACCTCCACACTCTTCAATAACAGATTCTTATGGAAGAGGACATGCAATCTAGTCCCATTCTGCATCTTGCTCCCTGCCTCTAAACACTTGGCAGCAAACAGTCACTCTCATCCTCGACAGCTATATCACTACCACTCAACTCTTCACATCTTCGCCTCAAAATCTGGCCTCTGCTTCTGTTATCTTGGTGTTGGCCTGTCCTGCTTAAATTGGTTAGACCTCAGGGTTGGTCCCTTTGCTGCCTTCATGGGCAAAAAATCAATCAGTGCCCTTAGTATTAGGGAGAAAGTACACACTGGCACTTATATAGTGACTGTCATACCACAGGATCTTTCAGCAACAGAACACACCAGTGAAGTGCCTCAGAGCCTTTGTTGCATTTATATCGCATCTTCAATGAGAGTTGTCATTACTGACAGCCTAAATTGAATCACCCAGGTTGCTTAGCAGCAGCAGCAACAGCAGATTGTGCACAGAAAGCTCCCACAAGCAGCAGTGTAATAATGGCCAGATAACCTGTTTTTGAGAATGTTGTTGATTGGAGGATAATTAACGACCAGGATCCAAAGGACTGACCTACTGCTCCTCTGAAATAGGATCACTGGATCGGTTCTGGCAGGAGAGGCCGTATTGTACAGCCTCATTTCCAACCATCCTCCTACACGTATGTTGTGTTAAACACATGAAAATTAATTGAAGATACGCATCTGAACTCTTGGCACAAGGGTGTCACACAAAGAGAAAGGATTTCCTGGCAGGGAGGTCTCTCCAAAATGTCACACATCAATCACTGGTTACGCAAAGATTCACGAATTGACTATCATCTTACTCTAGGCAATCACTGATTTTATTTTATTATTAGTTCACGGGATGGGGGCATCTCTGGTTAGACCAGCATTTATTGTCCATCCCTCATTGCCCAGAGGGCAGTTAAGAGTCAACCATATTGTTATAGACCTGGAGTCACATGGAGGCCAATCCAAGTAAGGATGGCAGTTTCCTTCCTTAACGGACATTACGGAACCAGATGGGTTTTCCAATAATTCACAGTGGTTTTGAGGTTACCTTTAGATTCTTAATTCCAGACTTTAAAAAAAAAATTGAATTCAAGTTCCACCATCGGCCATGGCAGGATTTGAGCCCAGGTACCCAGGGTTGAACATTACCTAGGTCTCTGGATTAACAGTTCAGTAACAATACCACTAGGCCATCAGTTCCCCATCTAATACAAACCCAAGCCAATACTGGAGTAGGCAAATTAAACAAAGTTGGTATCTATAATAGGTGACCATGATGGGTGAGGTTTCCAAACAAATCCCAATGAGACACTAATTTAAGGTAGTCTAGGAACCCTGCCACTTTGAGCTGGATGTACCTATTTACCTATACCTCCAGCACACCTCACCAGCATACTAAACTCCTAAGTGATCCTCAAAAGTAGTCTAGCATACCACATTAAAACTATTAACATCAAGATTGCAAATCACTACCACTTGCATTTAAAAACAAGGGGAAACTAAAGTTTCTTAGGAACGAGCTCCTTTCTCAATGCCAACTGTGCCAGCAACATCTACACAGGCAAGACAAAGAGCTGGCATTCCAAAAACAGCCTCAATAAAGTTCTGAAGGAGGATCTCCAGACTCAAAATGTTAACTGCTCTCTCTCCACAGGTGCTGCCAGAACTGCTGAGCTTCTCCGGCAATTTCTGGTTTCGCTTTTGCTCAAAAAGAAAACGTGACTTCTTGTTTCAGATTAATCAGATGCCATTTGAAGTTCCTCGTACATGACATGACAACATAGCATAGTTCAAGTCTGGCCAGAGTGGCTCATTCACCCATGAAGACAGCCATTATACTCACTCTGACCTTTACCCAAAAGGTAAAATTAAACTAGTTTTAGTTCCAGTGATGCATGAACCAGTGATCATTTCAACCAAAGCTATGCAGTACCCTCCAGTTTGTTTCTTAACTCTAATTGGACTCTGTCCTTGTTCTCTTAAGGACATGCTCCTTGATCTAACCCTACAATATCTTCCTAATTAGTCCTGTCACTCCCACCTTTTCTGAACCTTTTATACCCTCATACAGAACAATGAAGAGTCCCTGGATCTCATAATCCACTCCACTCAGATTTCTTGTAACCACTCCTACGCTGTTGGAAAAGCACAGCAGGTCAGGCAGCATCCGAGGAGCAGGAAAAAAATCAACGTTTCGGGCAAAAGCCCTTCATCAGACCTGCTGTGCTTTTCCAGCACCACTCTGATCTAAACTCTGGTTTCCAGCATCTGCAGTCCTCACTTTTGCCTACATTATGGAATGTGATAATTCCTTGTAATGTTTTACTGATAGAAACCAATTCAGTTCAAAATTATAGTGAAACTAATCATACCAGTTTGAAACTATTGAATCTTTGCACCGTATCTAGACAAATTACAGCTAGCATCATAATTTCCAGTGGCTGACAGCACATAATATATATGATTTCATCTCAACAAGCCAGATCCAGTTGGAACCTTACCACCACAAGCCAAGGCATTGAACAAATAGTACGGGGGTCAGAGAAGATGACAGTCCACTTTTGCCCTTCAGAGATAGCTAGCGCTGAGTGAATGCAGTCCCCGAATACGTGGCTGATTGCAGCCTCAGAGGACTGATAAATTGTGTTCCCTCCAACATTCAAAAAACAACTTTGGAGGGGGAAAAAAAATAACAAATTGTGACCTGTAAACACGTGGGTGGCCCAATGGCCTTTAAAGCTGTGAAATAAAAACTCGCACTGTGGTCATTTATAAACTTCAAATGAAAAAAAACATGGGCTGATACAAATCAGCAAGAGCACCTAAAAAATCCCCCGCCACCTCCCCAAAAAGGAGCACTATTCTGGAGTATAATTCGACCATTGCCAGATTTAGGTATCGTTTCCGTTTTAAGCACGGTTTCTTTTTTTTTCAAAACGTTCGAAAGGTTTCACTCCAGATGATAACGTGCTCAAATTAGCTCTCCCCAAGCAGACGGGTAAAGTCCGCCCCAAATGTCCCTTCATCTGGTGAAGTGAAATGAAAATGAAAATAGCTGGGCTAATTCTACGCCGGGTTTTTCAGTTTGCTCAAGAGTAGCGCCCAAAGAGAAAAGAATCGGGCTCCTCCGACCCAGAGACAGCCAGCCACTCCTGCCTGTGTCTGTCTATCTGCATTGCAGGGCCCCGAGCACCGACACAGAAGCGAGGGGCGGTTTTTAAATGGTCAGCTCACGGCTCCTTCTTACCTCCTCCTCGGCGTGTGGCAGAGACAAGGGAGGCAACACAGACGGTCAAACAGCCAGTAGGTCCCACTCAAAACACCCGGTTTGCAGGCTCGGCTGGATCGATGACTGAGGGAAGAGGGTGGCTCTGTTCTGGGGGTGGGGGGGAACAGCAGTCTGTCTGTGTGTGTGTGTGTGTGTGTGTGAACGCCCCTTGTGCGGGAGGCCGGAGAGATAGCCAGCCTCTCCGAGCGGGATACAATGTAGCACAGCGCCCTGAGAATGTTACACACCAACTTACTGTCTCTCTCTCACACACACAGCACAGTTGCTAATTATCTTAAATCGTTCTTTAGAAAGGTTAAATGTCTTTTAAAAACGAAAGCTCTCACCCGCGAGGAAAGCAAACTCTTGCCCTCGCCCCTGGCTCGGGTTGGCCGCTTTAAAGAAAGGAGGAGTGGCTGGAGTCCAACCTCACCCTGCAATAAAACCTCCCTCTCCCTCTTTCTTTCTTTCGTTCTCTCTATCTCTATCTCTATCCCTATCCCTCCTCCTTCCTCCCTCTCTCTCTCTCTCTCTTTATCCCTCCCCCCTTTCTCTTACTCTCCCTTTCTTTTATTCCTCCCTCTCTAAATTTCTATCCCTCCCCCTCTCTTTTTCTCTAACTCTCTCTTTTATCCCTCACTCTCTAAATTACTATCCCTTCTGTCTATATATACATATATATAAATCACTTCCCTCTCCCTATCCCTATCCCTATCCCTTCCTCTCTAAATTTCTATCCCTCCCCTCTGTTTCTCAATCTCTCTCTCTCTCTCTCTTATATACAGTATATTATGTATCCTTCCCTCCCATCTGTCTCTCTCTCTCTTATATATATATCCCTCCCTCTCTAAATTTCTCATCCTCCCCTCCCTCTCTCTTTCTGCTGTTCCAGGGTGCGTCATTCCCACTTGCGGCAGTGCCACATCAAATTTGAGTGAGGAGATGGAGGGATCTGGGGGCTATTGTGGGAGGGTGATGGGGACATGGGGGTGGGGTAGGGGAGAAGGGGGTACGAGGGTGAGGATGACATAGGACAGGATTTGGGGTCATAGTGGGAAGGCAAAGTGAGACAAGTGAGTGGGCGATGGGAGGGTGACATGGTGGTTGGGGTAGTGGAGAGAGGTATTGTGGGGAATGGGTGGTGGAAGGAGCAGTGGAGTTGGGAATGGGTGCAGTGAAGGGAATCTGGCAGTGGTTGGTGGATGCCAGGGTCGGGATGGGAATGTAAATGTCAGCACGGACTGGGTTGGGGAGAAGGGAGAGGTGGTGGGGGAGTGGTGGTTGAGGAATTTTGGGGAGGAGAGCTAAGAATATGGGTAATTAGGATCTGGGGAGGGGGTTGTGGATATTCTGGAGGACAGATTGGAGTTATGGGGGAAATGGGGGAAAGGGAATGTGGTTGTGGGGCTGTGACGATGGGAGTGTGCATCCAGGGAGAAGGATGTGGGGTGAGGGGTATGGGGACGGGGTGTGGGGAGAAAAGGGGTGGGGTGTGGGGAGGTCAGGTGTGAGGGGGAGTGGGTGTGGGGAGGTCAGGTGTGTGGGGGAGACGGGGGGGTGTGGGGGAGACGGGGGGGTGTGGGGGAGACGGGGGGTGTGGGAGGAGAGGCGGGTGTGGGGGAGAGGGGTGGGGAGGGGTGTGAGGGGTTGGGGTGCAGAGAAGAGGGTGAGGATGTAGGAAAGAGGGATGGGGGAGAGAGTTGGGTATAGGAATGTGGGGGAGAGGGATGGGGTGCAGATATGGGGGAGAGTTGTGTTGGGGTGAGGGGTTGGGTTGTCGGAAGAGAGAGATGTGGGGGAGAGGGGTGGTGGTTGGGATGCGGGGGAAGGGGTGGGAGGTGGGGATTTGGGGGAGAGAGGTGGGGATTTGGGGGAGAGAGGTGGGGATGAGTGGGAGAGAGGTGGGGATGTGTGGGAGAAGGTGTGGCTGGAATATGGGGGAGAGGGGTGGGGATGTGGGGGAGAGAGCTGGGGATGTGGGGAGAGGGTGCGGCTGGAATGTGGAGGAGAGGTTTTAGGGGATGTGGGTGGGGGAGAGGGATGGCGCTTGCAGATGTGGGGAAGAGGGATGAGGTTGCGGGAGAGACTCATGGGGGTGGGGATGTGGGAGAGAGGGTGATGGGGAGGCAGGGTGGGGATGTGGGAGAGAGGGATACGGGCCGGGGTGAGGATGTGGGAGAGGGGGATGGGGGTCTGAGGATGAGGGGGAGTGGGATAATGGATAGAGGTGAGGTGATGAAGGGTGGGGGGAATGGATGGAGGTTGTGGTTATTCTTGGAGGGAGGAGGCAGGGGTGGTGGGGAAGGAGATTTGGGAAGGCTGGGTGCTGGGGAGGAGATGGGTGGGGAGGGGTGACCTCAGAGTAGGGCTGTGGGGGTTGGGGTCCTGGATGTGGGGTGGTTGGGGCTGGGAGTAGGAACAGCCGAGGAGGGACGGAGGTGTTGTGTTTTTGGGGCGAGGGATGTTGAGGGGCCTGTTGGCAGGGGCTGGAATAGGGAATGTGTGTGGAGGTGAGCTGGGTTTGGGGGCAGCTCAACTCCCCCCTGCCTGTGGTGAGGTGGGGGGAGATGGTGTGGGGTCATGAACCTGTGCCTTTTATATCTGCTGGGTTTAACCGTCCCTTATCAAACCTTCAGTCCTCCCACTCCCTTTGAAAATGTCACATTGTTAAAAAATAACAAATTAAGTCCGCATGACTGTTCCGATGACGTCAGCAGGTAGCTGATGTTTCCTGGATGAGGTTTTCTTAAGAAACAGTTTTCTGGATCCTGTCAGAGAGCCAGCACTGCACAGAGGGATAGGGGAACCTGAGACTTAATGCCCCCTCCTCTCCTGTTCCACCAACTCCTCTCTCTCTACTCCCACTCTGCCATGTTCCACTGACCCCTCTTTCTCTACCCCTTCCTCTCTTATTCCACTGCCCTCTCTTTCTCTACCCCCTCCTCTCCTATTCCATTGCTCCCCTCTATCTCCTCCTCTGCTGTTTCATTGCTCCCTCCTGATCAGAACTCTGTGGGAAGCTAGAGATGTGATTGCTGGGCCTCTTGCTGAGATATTTGTATCATCGATAGTCACAGATGAGGTGCTGGAAGACTGGGGCAAGGCTCCCAGCCTCATTCCTGATGAAGGGCTTTTGCCTGAAACGTCTATTTTCCTGCTCCTTGGATGCTGCCTGACCTGCTTTACAAGAATGTTGTCAGGGTTGGAGGATTTGAGCTAAAGGGAGAGGCTGAACATGCTGGGGCTGTTTTCCCTGGAGCGTCGGAGGCTGAGGGGTGACCTTATAGAGGTTTATAAAATCATGAGGGGCATGGATAGGGTAAATAGACAAAGGATTTTCCCTGGGGTAGGGGAGTCCAGAACTAGAGGGCATAGGTTTAGGGTGAGAGGGGAAAGATAGAAAAGGGATCTAAGGGGCAACTTTCTCACAGTGTATGGAATGAGCTGCCAGAGGATGTGGTGGAGGCTGGTACAATTGTAACATTTAAAAGGCATCTGGATGGATATATGAATAGGAAGGGTTTGGAGGGATATGGGCCAAGTGCTGGCAAATGGGAGTAGATTAGGTTAGGTTATCTTGTGGGCAGGGATGAGTTGGACCGAAAGGTCTGTTTCCGTGCTCTACTTCTCTAACTCTATGACTCTCTCTACCCTTTCTTCTCCTATTCCATTGCCCCTTCTATTTACTGTCTCTCTTTCTCTACCTTCTCCTGTTTTACGTAACCATCTCCAACCCCCTCCCCCGCCCCTCCATGGAAAGGGCTGGATAAGAGGTGGGGTGGGTGTAGAGAGGCGAAGGGGTAGAAAAGAAACCTCTACTGTGCCCTTTAACCCCTCCCCGCACCCTCCATCCCCTTCCTGCCTTGGTGGCAACAGACAACACATCTTTGGGTGCAGCCATCATATGCTTGGGTCCTGACCAATAGAGCCCTCGAGAGTTCCTTCAGGGTTCAGACAGAGATGGAGCAAATAAAGAAGAACTGTCACCGTTGGCTTGAGACTTGGTAACAGCAGGGCACGTTTGAAATCATTGGCAAAATTATCAGAGGCAAGACGAGGAAAAAAAAAAGCATTGAACTGAGGATGCTGGAAATCAGAAACAGAAATTGCTGAAAAAACTCAGCAGGTCTGGCAGCATCTGCGGAGAGAGAGTAGAGTTAATGTTTCAGGTCCACTGACATTTCATTCAAACAGTTCTGAAGTATGGTCACTGGATCTGAAATGTTAACTCAGCTTTCTGTCCACAGGTGCTGCCGGACCTGCTGAGTTTTTGCGGCAATTTTTGTTTTCGTTTCAAGATAAGGTGGACTTTTTTTATTTAAAAATACAGTAACTTGTTTGGAATCCACTCGCTGACAGACTGGTGGAAACTGATTCAATATTGACCTATAATCTGCTATCTAAATACTGGCATGTCTCATAGCGGTTGCTACGGGAATGGAAGATGACACAGTGTTAGGAAACTTTTTCAACATAATTAAATAATTCCCCACCTGTGTCTTGCCCAAATGCAAGTTTATTAGTCAGGCACGAATACTATAATAATCATTACAGGTAGGCAACAAATTCCTGCTGACTGGTTTCTTGGAGGTCAAAAAATAATGTGGCCTTTCTAAATGTTGACCCTCCAACTGCCCTGTGAATTTTTACTTTAAAGAGACTGTCCCTTTGATAGTAACTTGTCTTTGTTCATGACATTCCCAGGATGTATCCTGAAGTGGGTTCCTTCTTGCCCAACCTCCAGATTTGGCATAATTGCCGTCTTGATGGTTCCAGGGTGGTTTAGTTCAGTTGACTGGATGGCTGGCTTGCAAAGTGATGCCAAGAACTTGGGTTCAGGTCCCACCCTGGCTGAGATTACTGTGAGCTCCCCAACTTTCCAACCTTGCCTGGGGTGTGGTGACCCTCAGGATAAACCGCCACCAGCTGCTTCTCTGATGAGTTGGCAGCCTATGGGACTATTATCACATATATGGGACCAGAGCGAATCTAGTTACCTTGAAGGGAAGATTTCAAGGAAAAAAAAAGAGGACAATAAAGAATATCTACGTTGGATGGCTTGAATATGAAAGACAGTTATTGGCACCAAGCAGAGAGGTTTGGAAAGGATCTGCTTTCAGCCAGCATGCACATAATGATGGATGACAATGACAAAATGAAGAGGATTTGTGTTAGAAATTACAGAGAAATCTCGATTATCTGGCATTCAATTATCCAAATTTTGGATTATCCCCAAGATCGTAAGGTCCCAATGCTTGGCTAAACTATGTTATCCGGCATTCGATTAACCGCATGAAATACTCCCTGCCCGTGTCCTTCAGATAATCGAGGGTCCTCTGTATAATGCTTGTAAAGAGCCAGCAGCTAATTAGCCAGGAAAAATATATCGGTATATGTGTTCAAGTGGACATCATTCACAGCTCCATTGGTGAATCACGTCTTTTGTAAAATGCAACACTGACCTAAGCAAGCAAGTTAGAATTAAACAGAGTATAAACATTTCAAGCCTAATAATTATTTCAATATCCAGGGATCAGAAAACTACCAGAGCACATGACCAGATTGGCAATCTCAAATAGTTAAGTGGTACTGCTTCTGCATTTCCATTAGCATCACTGACTGGTCAGTATTTTATTGCCTGTCCCTAATTGCCCCTTGAGAAGATGGTGGTAAGCTGCCACCTTGAACCACTACAGCCCATGTGCTGTGGGTAGACACCCACAATGCCCTAACTGGGGAATTCCATGATTTTGACCCAGCGACAGTGAAGGAATGGCAATATATTTCCAAAGTTAAAAATCACACAACATCAGGTTATAGTCCAACAGGTCTATTTGGAACACTAGCTTTTGGAGCACTGCTCCTTCATCAGATGGTTGTGGAGTATAAGATCGTAAGACACAGAATTTGTAGCAAAAGTTTACAGTGTGATGTAACTGAAATATATTGAGAAAGACCTGGATTGTTTGTTGAGTCTCTCATCTTTCAGAATGACCGTGTTGGTTTCAGTTCTTTCAAATGTAAATCCAGAACTTTTTTAAAAGTTACATTCTCAAGTGAACTTTAACAATAGATGCCATGTCGGCCCGGGTAATTCATTGAAGGTATGAGGTGCCCTGTGTGAGGCTGTCTGTGCCACAATATTCTGACTGATTCTAATCTAAAAAAGGAGATGAATGAGACTCTGGGAAATCTTTCAAGATGTCAGCAGTGAGCCCACCGAGGAACCAGAGCAGTCATCACAGGGATCCGGAGAGGAGCAACCAAAGGAATCAACTTGGACCCCACCAGAGAGCCGCTGCCCTGGACTTGCCATGTACGCTCGAACTATCAGGAAATATATAAATGCCAAATTCATCAGCCACACCCACAAGGTAGAGCAAAACATCACCCGATCACAACACACCATCCAAGCTCTCAAAACCAATCGCAGCATTGTCATCAAACCAATCGTCATTCAGAATAGATTGTGCTACTGCAAGGAAGTGTTCAGACAACTGAACAACCAGGAACACTGCAGGCAACTACCAGCTGAACCGACCAAAGATCACACCCGTGAACTAAACACATTGATCAGGACTTTGGATCCAATCTTTCAGAGTTCCTTATGCGCCCTCATCCTACGTACTTCTCGTGTAGGTGACATCTACTGCCTTCTGAAGATACACAAAGCCAACAGAACAGGACGTCCCATCGTGTCGGGCAATGGGACCCTGTGTGAGAACCTCTCTGGCTATGTCGCACGCATCTTGAAACCTATTGTACAGGGGACCTCCAGCTTCTGTCTCAACACTACAGATTTCTTGCAGAACCTCAGCACCCACGGACCAGTCCTCATCACAATGGATGTTTCCGCACTCTACACCAGCATCCCCCACAATGATGGCATCGCGGCAACAGCCTCAGTACTCAACACCAACAACTCCAAATACCGTTCTACAACTCACCCACTTTATCCTTGACCACAATGTTTTCACCTTTGACAACTAGTTCTTCATCCAGACACACAGGAACAGCCATGGGGACCAAATTTGCAGCCCAATATGCCAACATTTTCATGCACAGGTTCGAATAAGATTTTCTTCTCTATGCAGGATCTCCAACCAACATTGTACACCAGGTACATTTTCTTCCTCTGGACCCATGGCGAGGAGTCACTGAAGCAACTACACAGTGACATCAATGAGTTTTATCCCACCATCAAACTCACCATGGACTATTCTCTACAATCTGTCTCATTCTTGGACATATGCATCTCCATCAAGGCTGGACACCTCAGCACCACACTCTACTGCGAACCCACGGATAACCCCATGATGCTATCATTTCTCCAGCTTCCACCTGAAACATATTAAAACGGTCATCCCCTATGGACAAATCCTAGACATACACCGGATCTGTTCAGATGTGGAAGTACGTGACGGACACCTGGAAGTACTCAGGGATGCCCTCATAAGAATGGGGTACGATGCTCAACTCATCGACCGCCAGTTCCGACGTGCCACAGCAAGGAACCGTAATGACCTCCTCAGGAGACAGACACGTGCTGCAACTGACAGGGTACCCTTCGTTGTTCAGTACTTCCCAGGGGCTGAAAAACTACACCATGTTCTTCGTGACTTGCAACACATTATCAATGAGGATGAGCACCTCACCAAGACCTTTCCCACACCTCCACTTCTCGCCTTTAAACAACAGCCAAACCTCAAACAGATCGTTGTTTGCAGCAAACTGCACAGCTTTCGGGACAACAGCATACAACCTTGTCACGGTAGACGCTGCAAGACACGTCAGAGTGTCGACAGGGATACCACCATTATATATGAGGACACCTCCTACCTTGTACATGGCAGGTACTCAGGTAACTTGGCCAACATTTGTCTATCTCATACTCTGCAGTCGAGGTTGCCCTGAGGCATGGTATATTGGTGAGGCCAAGCAGAAACTATGGCCATGGGTGAATGGACACCGCACAACAATCAACAAAAAGGAGTGTTCCCTCTCAGTCGGAGAACAGCAGTCCGGGATATTCAACCTCAGACCTTCGGGTAACCATCCTCCAAGGTGGACTTCAGGACAGGCAACAACGAAAAGTGGCTGAGCAGAGGCTGACAGCCAAGTTCGGTACCCTTGGGGATGGCCTCAACCAGGACCTTGGGTTTATGTCACATTACAAGTGACCCCATTGCACTACACACAAACACACACTCCTACAGTCACACATACACAATTTCCTACAGACCTATACACTCATGCAGACTGTCTCTCATATGCAAGCTCTCTCTCATATGCTCACACATACACTCCCACACGCACAAGCACCCTCTCACAGACTTACACCCCTTTACACTCACACTCACACACATACACATACAGACATTCATATCCCTCCCCACAGAGACACACACACACACACACACACACACACAAGTTTGTGGGGTGAATTTGTACTTACAGAATTACATTTTATATTGCTCAAAAACTGCATGAATCTAGGTAAGATTTTGCAAATCCCTTTTTTCGATTAGAATCAGTCTGAACACTGGGGCACAGACAGCCTCACACAGAGCACCTCACACCTTCAATGCATTATCTGGGTCGACATGACACCTATTGTTAAAGTTCACTTGAGGATGTAACTTTTAAAAAAGTTCCGGGATTTCCATATGAAAGAACTGAAACCAACATGGTCATTCTAAAAGTTAAGAGACTTAACAAGCAATACAGGTCTTTTTCAATATATAATTTCGGTTACATCACACTGTAAGCTTTTGCTATAAGTTCTGTGTCTTATGATCTTATACTCCACAACCACCTAATGAAGGAGCAGTGTTCCGAAAGCTAGTGCTTCCAAATAAACCTGTTGGACTATAACCGGGTGCTGTGTGATTTTTAAACTTTGCACCTCCAAATCATGATATATTTCCAAGTCAGGATGGTGAGTTTCCTGGAGAGCACCTTGCAAAGGTGGTGTTCCCATGTATCTGCTGCCCTCGTCCTTTTAGGTGGAAGTGGTCGTGGATTTGGAAGGCGCTGTCTGAAGAGCTTTGGTGAGTTTAGTATCTGCCATGTTTTCTGTCTCCACGAAACAATCCCTTTTCGATCTCTGATATGCCCATTCTTCTGTGTGCCTACTCTTTACCTATTGTGGTAAAATAGTTTTGGGTTCCCTTTTATGTTACCCTTCTATTCTCATGAACGTTCTTTGGTCTTCATTTCTTAGCTTTCCTCTGTACTTTCTGTATTCAGTTTGGTTCTTGAATGTACTGCAGACCTTAAAATTGTGAAAGCCTTGTTTTAATCTCTAGAGATAAAAACTTGTGCCCTCTTTTATGGTGGATGGTTAGCCTTCCTGTCCTGCCACCAACTGAGGCCTTTACATGGACAATAATGCCTCATTAAGGTATTCACCCAGCAGGAGCTGGGGATTATCATATAGGCAGCAAACCCTTCACATGTTTGTTTGCTGGCTTCTGGAGGGCTACCTTGTTCAAAGGTATTCAGTGCGTGATCAAGGAACTGGCATTGGGCAGTGGAGGACCTGCTGAGACCCAAGCTCTACCCTTGCTACCAACTCTGTCCTAACCCCCTTCTGACAATCCCCACTGTCCAACCTGAATCCTCTGCTAGCTGTGAGTTAATTCTAAAGAAATGACTGTGTCTTTGACTTATCAGCTAACTAGGAGAAAGTGAGGACTGCAGATACTGGAGATCAGAGTCAGGAGAGGGGTGCTGGAAAAACACAGCAGGTCAGGCAGCATCCAAGGAGCAGGAGAATCGATGTTTCGGGCCTGAGCCCTTCATCAGGTTGTTATTAGCTAACTATATCATTTTTCTCGAGCGCTTTAATAGTTTATCCCATCATACATGTTTTTATTCACTCATGGGTATGGCATCACTGGCTGGCCAACACATATTACCCATCAATACCTGTCCTTGAAGAGGTGGTGGTGTGCTGCCTTCCTGAAACGCTGCTGTCCATGTGCTGGAAGTAGACCCACAATGTTATCAGGAAGAATTTCGCCCAGTGCCACTGAAGGAATGACAATGTATTTCCTTTAATACTGTTGCTAACCCTTTTTCTTTTGCCTTGTGTCTTTCTGGAATGCCTTTTATCCAGAAATTTAAAGTTCGCAAGCTTCCCTTTTTGAGCCAGACCTCCGATTGTCAATGTATCATCGTCCCATGTGCCTGCAGCTCACCACATTGTAAACAAGCCGCACACATTTCCATACACACACTTCAAACCCCCTCTGAACTACTTTGCAGTAGCCCATACCTGATCTCTCCTCTGTAGGAACTAATCTTTACTCTAGTGCCTCTCCCAATCTTATGTGTAACTGCTTCTCTTTGCAAGAACAGATCTTGTCACTGTCTCTATCATAAGGGAAAATAAAGTAATTGACAAACTAATGGGAACTCCAGACAAATCCACAGAACCCAATGGTCTGCATCCAAAGGTTTTAAACGAAGTGGCTGCAAAGTTAGTGGAGGCATTGGTCACAATATTTCAGAGCTCACTGGATTCCAGGAATCTTCCATTGGATTGAAAAATCTTTGTTTGTGAAGGGAGAGAGACAAAGCAGGAAACCAATTGGGCCGGTAAGCTTAACACTTAATGTCTCCTTTAAAATGGGGAAACTAAGCGTAGACTGGGTGGCCGCTTTGCAGAGCACCTGAGTCCTGTTCGCAGACAAGACCCTGAGGTTCGGGTTGCCTGCCATGTCATCACTTGTTCCCTGGCCAACATCTCTGTGCAAAGTGCAAAGAGCCTTGAGAGTTCTACTCCAGGATTCTCTGGAGGTAAACTTGCAGGTCGAGTCAGTCGTTAGGGAGGCAAATGCAATGTTGGCATTTATTTTGAGAGGACTTGATAACAAACATAGGAATGTACATCTGAGGCTCAAAAAGGCTGTGGTCAGACCACATTTACAGTATCACGTGTAGTTTTGGAGTCCATATCTCAGGAAGGATGTACTGATCCTGGAGCATATTCAGAGGAGACTCACAAGAATGGTCCCAGGAGTGAAAAGCTCAACATATGAGGAATGTTTGAGGACTCTGGGTCTATACTCGATGGAGTTTAGAAGGATTGGGGAGACCTAATTGAAACATACACAATACTGAATGGCCTGGACAGAGTGGATTTTGGGCAAATGTTTCCATTTATAGGAGAGACTAGGACCCGAGGGCACAGCCTTAGAGTAAAAGGAAAACCCTTAAGAATGGACATAAGGAGAAATTCCTTTAGCCAGAGAGTGGTGAATCTGTGGAATTTACTGCCACAGAAGGTAGTGGAAGCCAGGTCATTTGGGTAAACAGAGGAACCTCGATTATCCGAATCTCAATTATCCAAATATTGGATTATCTGAGGAAGATTTCAAGGTCCCACAAACATGTTACATCAAAGAGGTAAGTGTATTCGATTTACCTGTACTAAAGAAGATGTGAAAACGCTGGCATAAACAAAGAAAGATAAGTAGCTCACGCATCAGTGACTGGATCTATTTTAGGTCAGGGTTGTTTTTACAGTATTCCCAGCACTTTACCGGGCCATTCATTAAAAAAAAGGCAGAGAACGTAAACGCACGCACAAGGCAGGGCTGCCATCTTTCTACCATGAGATTGGATTCCCAGAAACTGATACTGTAAATAGTTTTGCAATTGTACAAGCTGTTCGGAGCCTTGTTTAATGCTGGGATTTCATGGTAAGGGTTTAGTTCTTCTTATTTTAACCTGTAATTTGCAGACTGCAAAGATTAGTTTGTTTAAATGACAGACTTATTAAAATTATAGATTTAAACAAATTCCTCAGTAGAGCACAGCATTAGATCAATATGGCTTCCCCTGTTTAAGCTACCCGAATAATCAATTACCTGAACAAAACAGCGCCTGCCCATCTCGTTCAGATAATCGAGGTTCCTCTGTATTTAAGACGGAGATAGATAGGTTCTTGATTGTCAAGGGGATCAAGGTTTATGGGGAGAAAACTTATCAGCCATGATTGAATAGTTGTTGGGGGGTGGGGGGGGGTCTACTCTACATCAATGAGACCAAATGCAAACTAAGGGCATGTTTTGCCAAGCATCTCAGCTGGTCACCTCGCAGTCACCGTCCATTTTAATTCCCCCTTCCATTCCCTCTCCAATATGACTTTATGCATGGGAAATCATGTCGCACAAACTTTATTGAATTTTTGGAGAAGTAACAAAGAGGATTGATGAGGGCAGAGCAGTAGATGTGATCTATCTGGATTTCAGTAAGGCGTTAGAGAGGGTTCCCCATGGGAGACTGGTTAGCAAGGTTAGATCTCACGGAATACAGGGAGAACTAGCCATTTGGATATAGAACTGGCTCAAAGGTAGAAGACAGAGGGTGGTGGTGGAGGGTTGCTTTTCAGCCTGGAGGCCTGTGACCAGTGGAGTGCCATTTTCACTCAGAGGGTGTTACGTGTATGGAATGAGCTGCCAGACAAATTGGTGGAGGCTGGTACAATCGCAGCATTTAAAAGGCATTTGGATGGATATATGAATAGGAAGGGTCTGGAGGGATATGGGCCAGGTGCTGGCAGGTGGGACTAGATTGGGTTGGGATATCTGGTCAGCATGGATGGGTTGGACCGAAGGGTCTGCTTCCGTGCTGTACGTCTCTATGACTCCTCTATTGCCACAACGATTCAGACTGCAAATTGGAGGAACAACACCTCATCTTCTGCCTGGGCAGCCTACAGCCCGGAGGACTCAACATTGAGCTCTTCAGTTTCAAATAACCTCCCTTCCCATCCCCCGACTCCCTTCCCAGCCCCTCTCCCTCCTTTCCAGTCCTCTCGCTGATCCTTCCTTCTAGACACCAACCGGATTCATTCCCCACCATCGACCAACCAGGGAAATTTAGCATGACCATCTCACCTACTTGGACTGTGGGAGGAAACCAGAGCACCCAGTGGGAACCCATACAGACACGGTGAGAATGTGCAAACTCCACACAGACAGAAGCCGAGGCTGGAATCGAACCCAGGTCCCTGGTACTGTGAGACAGCAGAGCTAACTGCTGAGCCACCGTGTCATAGGTTGAATGGGCAAAAAAAAAACACCTGGCTGGTAGAGTTCAATGTAGAAAAATGTGAAGTCATGCATTTTGCTGAGAAGAATCAGAAGGTAGATAATTATTTAAATGGAGAGACACTCCAAAAAGATGCAGAAAAGAGAAATCTGGATGTTTTTGTATATAAAGCACAATAAAGTAGCATGCAAATGTAACAGATAATTAAGAACGCAAATGGAATGTTGGCATGTAATGCCAAAGGTTAGAGTTTAGAAATAGCAAAAGCCTTGTTACAACAGTATAGGGTGTTGGTAAGGCCACACCTGGAGTACTGTGTACACTTTTGGTTCTTGGAGTTAAGAAAGAACATGGGAGGCAGTTCAAAAGAGATTAAACTAGGCTGACTCCTGAAAGGGCTGATATATTGGCAACAGCTAAATGGGTTAGAACTTTAATAATTAAAGTTTAGAAGTATGAAAGGTGATCTTATTGAAATGTACAAGATTCTGAGGGGGCTACAGGGCAGATGTTTATTAAGATGTTTCCATTAGTGAGGGCAGCTCAAACTAGGGAATATAGTTTAAGTGAACAATCATTTAAAATTGAGATAGTGAATGTCTGGAATTCTCTACTCCAGAGGTTGTGGAGGCTGAAAGTATTTGAAGAGGAGATAGGTAAATGTTTGAACTAGCGGAGCAGATAGCCATGCTGCACTACTGCAGTTCAGTCTTGAGGTTAATGATATTATTGGAGGTTTGAAGGGCTGAATGGCCTGCCATATTTCTTATATTCTTGTGTTTTCTAATATTTGACCCCAGTGAGCCCCCTTCCCCTCATCTCCTACCTCCCTTCGGCCCAACAAGCCCACACCGACGCGCAACTCACCCAGACCCATTCCCCTACATTTCACCCCTTCACCTACTGCTACGGGCAATTTATCATGGCCAATTCACCTGACCTGCACATTTTTGGACTGTAGGAGGAAACCGGACCACGCGGAGGAAACCCACGCAGACACAGGGAGAATGTGCAAACTCCACACAGTCAGTCGCCTGAGGTGGGAATTGAACCCGGGTCTCTGGTGCTGTGCTAACCACTGTGCCACCGTGCCACCCTTAGATTAGTTGAAACCCTCATAGCAGTTACCCTGAAGGACAGTGACATCAACTGCCTCCTGTTCACAGGCCCTCCCATGAGCCACAGCTGGTTTGCAATTCTCCAAGCCATTGGTGAGGCCTTTTCTGGAGTCCTGTATCCAGTTCTGGTCGCCCTGTTATAGGAAGGATGTTATCAAGCTGGAGAGGACTGAGAGGAGATTTAGAGCTGAAAAATGTGTTGCTGGAAAAGCGCAGCAGGTCAGGCAGCATCCAAGAAGCAGGAGAATCGACGTTTCAGGCATAAGCCCTTCCGGAATTCCTGAAGAAGGGCTTATGCCCGAAACGTCGATTCTCCTGCTTCTTGGGTGCTACCTGACCTGCTGCGCTTTTCCAGCAACACATTTTTCAGCTCTGATCTCCAGCATCTGCAGTCCTCACTTTCTCCTGAGAGGAGATTTACCCAGGATATTGCTGGGTATGGAGGGTTTGAGTGATGGGAAGAGGCTGGATAGGCTGGGGCATTTTTCACTGAAGTGTAGGTGGTTGAGGTTTATAAAATCACGAGGGATATAGATGAAGTGAATGGAAGGTGTCTTTTCCCTAGGGTGGGAGATTTCAAGATATGGGGCATATTTTTAACATGAGAGGAGAAAGATTTTAAAAAGACAAAAGGGGCAACTTTTTTACACAGAGAGTGGTTCATGCGTGGAATGAACTTCCGGAGGGGGGGAGGGGGGAGGTGCAGGCACAGTTGCAAAGTTTAAAAGACATTTAGATAAGTACATGAATCAGAACCGTTTGGAGGGATATGGCAAAGTTCAGGCAGGTGGGACTAGTTTAGTTTTGGGATTATTGTCGGCATGGACTGGTTGGACCCAAAGATCTATTTCCACGCTGTATGACTCTATAAGAAGCTGAAGCCCTCTCTCCTACACCTCCTCCAGGCATGCATTAACCTGTATTCCCCAAAGTTCTATATTTACTAAAGAACGGGACTCGGACAAATACAGAGACAACCACACCTGAGGTCTTGCTTCATTTTTTTAACCTCCTGCCTATCTCCTGAAACTCTGACTGTAGGACCTCAATCCTCTTTCTCTTGTAAGGCATTGATTCCCACATGGACTAAGACTTCTGGCTGTTGCCCTTAATTCTTCATCCTCTGTTCAGTGTTTTTTATCCTGCCTCCAGGGACACAACACATTTACTCTCACTGGCAGTTATGGAAACAGTCTGTCTCAGTGTCCATGAAATTCCTTTGCTCCCTGCAGGTGGAATTGTGTACTGTTCCCGGGAGTGGGATATGGGGTAACTCAACTGGACGAAAGGTGAAAAATCAGATTCCTAATGGTGGGACGCAGTTTGCAATTAAATCTGAGAACATTAATGCTAGATCAAGCTTCCAATAGCGAGCATCGAGAAGCTCTCTTGCATGAATTTAAATGTCATGCATATTCATTAAAAGGCCAGCTCACCAGTGTTAAATAATGAACAATAGATGACATCGTGTTCCAAGACTTTGAAGCGAAGGGCCACTGTTTGGTCATCTCTGGGGCATGTTTGTCCATGCCAGGCTATGATTGAGGTCAGGGGTCAGTAATCTAATCTGCATGGATTACAGAGACTGACCAAGAGAGGAGGGGAGCTGGAGTGTAATGTGCACATGGAGTCTATCTGGGAAAGGAAGACTGCCTTGGTGGAAAAAGGTGGAACAGCTGGAATGTTCAGCTTCAGGCTGAGACCGAGTGAAGTTCCTGATTTCAGGGAATGAAAGCCTTTAAGTATAGTAACAGGACCTTCAACCCTACAGGGGCAGAGACTTCCTGCAACAACCTTCCCTTATCCTTCCCACACACACTTGCACATGTAATCGCAGAATTATTACAGTGCAAAATAAAGAGGCCATTCAGCCCACTGTGCTTATACTTGCTCTTCAAACGAGCATTATTACCCATGAGGTAATGAGTTGATAACAGTGTAATCACACAATAAGACCCCAAGCTGCCCTGAAGTGGAAATGGCACTCCTTCCCCTGCTATCAAACGTCTATCCCAGAATGGAAACTTCAGCGTCTACTACAACACTTTGCCTTGCTCGCCGAGGCAGTCATGTTTCAGATAATCTGTGTGGTTTGTTTGGCCTTTACCCCAATGAACATACAGCTGTGTCAAATCTTATATCTCTGTTAAACACAATTACCAGCACCACCCAGCCTCTCCCGTTCCTCTGCAAACATCCAGGCCATTTATCATAATGATTGGACACAGGAGAAAAGGTGGCTGAAAACAGCTGTCTTGCAAAACACAATAACTGGCCGAGAACTCAGTATAGGTTTGATTTTTTAGCTAAAATGTCTTTTGGTGGTTTTAAGTAAAGTGGATTTCTCTTTTAAAGAGGATTAATTGTAAAGTTAGAGTTCACAATATGGGGACAGACAGTCCTGCTGTGTCCTATCACTGGCTGTGTCCTCAGATTTTTAGCTTATTTCCATTACTCACCACACAGCCCTGTAAAGGCTCTCAGTACATGATCCGTAGCAGAAACATTCAAGTCCCAGTTATATCCTCTGGAACTCAATGTTAAACCCTTCCACCAGAGCGTCCTTAAAAATGTCAGCAAAGTATCTTCAGTTGTTTTCTGGCGAACTGTCCCAGTTCCTCTCCAGTCATTAAGTGCTCCTATTTCCTCTACATAACGGTTTGGAAGGTGATCTTTTCTGTATTAAAGGCATATTCTGTGGATTGTTGTGAATCATATGAAAACAGCGCCATTTCATTACCATCTCAGTTATGGCATCTGATAACATGTTCATAATTATTGAACAATGGCATTTTCTTGTGTACTTCAGTTGAGTGTTAGATAAAAGTACAGACCAAGGTTAAATCTGTCTGCCCTTTCTCCCATCCTTTTTTTTCATTCACTCATGGGATGCCATAATTCCTGGCTTGACCAGTTTTTATTGCCCATCCCTAATTGCCCAGAGAACAGTTGAGAGTCAACCCCATTGCTGTGGGTCTGGAGTCACACGTAGGCCAGACCAGACAAGGATGGCAATTTCCTTCACTATAGGCCATTAGTGAAGCAGATGGGTTTATCCGACAATTGACAAAGATTCCATTCATTCATCATCATCATTGTCATCATCACTGCGTATAAAAGTTAGGATGTTATGTTGAGGTTGTACAGGACATTGGTGAGGCCTCGTCTGGAGTACTAGTCACCATGTTATTGGAAGGATATTATTAAGTTGGAGAGAATTCAGCAAAGGTTTACCAGGATGTTGCCAAGAATGGAGAAATTGAGCTATAAGGGGAGGCTGGATAGGCTGGAACCTTTTGCACTGGAGTGCATAGAGATTTATAAAATCATGAGGGGCAAAGATAAGGTGAAAGGCAGGTGTATTTTCTCTGAGGTAGGGGATTTCAACACTTTGAGGCATAGAACATAGAACATAGAACATAGAACATAGAACAATACAGCACAGAACAGGCCCTTCGGCCCACGATGTTGTGCCGAACTTCTATCCTAGATTAAGCACCCATATTTTTAATGTAAGAGGAGAAAGATTTTTAAAAAAGCATGAGGGACAATTTTTTTACACAGAGCGTAGTTCAGCTATAGAATGGATTGCTAGAGGAAGTGATGGATATGGATACAGATATAATGTTTAAAAAACATTTGGATAAGTACATGAATAAGAAATGTTTGAAGGGATATGGGCCAAGCGCAGGCAGGTGTTTAGTTTAGTTTGGGATAACTATCAGCATGGATTGGTTGGACTGAAAGGTCTGTTTCTGTGCTGTATGACTCTATTAGACTCTTAATCTCAGATTCTTTTTTATTGAATTCAAATTCTACCATCTGCTGTGGCAGGATTTGAACCTGGGTCCCCAGAACATTACCTGGATTAATAGTCTAATGAAAATACCATTTAGATCTTGGATCTCCATTCCATTGGTCCACAATTATGGATACAGTGCTGCAATAGTTTGCCATTGGTACCTGACCCATTCCTACTGCCTACCATCGGATATACTGGAAAGGTTTACAATCTGATAAACAACATGCTACAATACAGTACAAATGTAACAAGTGCTAGCATGGGACTCAAAACCAGAGCTTCTGGTTCAGAGGCAGAGTCACTACCCACTGTGCCTCCCACATATTAACTTCACATCAAGTTTGTGGTTAAATTTGCAAGTCCGTATAGAATGATAACGAATAATAGACTGGCAGCTTAGACCAAAAAAAATGGGCTTCCCTGATTGGTGGGCATGCTGGTTGCAATCTACAACCTGCTCAGCTGGTCTTTTGCAGGTAGACTCCACACAAATGTAGTGCTGACATCTCAATAGCATGTTATTGGTCTGGGGCCTAGTCTTTGCCTTATTGTAGACTGTTAGTAAGGTGGAGCCTAACCACTGTGTGGGATGGACCGGGTCTGAAGGGACTCGCTGTACAAAGATCTGGGCAACGGGGGAGAAAATACACCCAATGCCACCCTCGCCCTGATGGCCACCTTTGTGTGTGGCTGCATCAAGCTGTGCGTGGATCCCCGGTACACAAACACTAAGTGTCACTATGTACTGATGTTCTACCTGTCCCTGGTGTTGCAAAGGATGGGCCCAGCCTCGCTGCCACGGAACGCTCCGAGTAGTTGGACCGTTCCGTATCACCTGTCCTTCGTGGAGAAGTTATGAAGAAAAACACCTTTGCCCACAAGTCCATCAGGAAGTGGTCAGCATGTAGTGTCCTTGAGACCCTTCGGGAAAAGGAGAGGGCGGATCCTGTATAGCGGTTCCCTGAGCAGACTGTCAAAAGCCATTTCGCAGATTGCCTCATCGTCAGAACTTTCCAACAAGCACCAAGACATGGCTTGGCTGGTGGTGAGAAGGGCTCTGCCTGTGAGATCCTTCATGCATGCCTGGACTCTCAGCCACACCGCACGCTGCCCTCGAAGCGGCTGCGGGGAGGACGAGACTGTCACACACCTCCTTCTGGAATGTGCCTACGCAGAAGAAGTCTGGAGAGGAATGCAGTGGTGTTTGTCGAGGTTCGTCCCAAGCAGCACCATGACGCGGGACTCCGTGCTCTACGGCCTGTTCCCCGGGACGCACACCGAGACAAACATCAACTGTGCCTGGAGGATCATCAACTCAGTGAAGGACGCTCTCTGGGCGGTCCGAAACCTGTTGATCTTCCAGCTGAAGGAGTTGACCCTGACTGAGTGTTGCAGACTGGCACATTCCAAGGTCCAGGACTACGCGTTGAGGGACGCGCTGAAGTTTGGGGCAGCTGCCGCCAAGGCGCGGTGGGGAAAGACCACCGTGTAACATCTGCCTGCCTAAAGAAGAACAGGGGGCCCACGCAGTCATTTGGGCTCTGCTGACACCTCAGCTAAAAATTTAATCGTACAGACCTTTAAATAGGAATGATTACTCTGTTTTGGTATGCAAACAAATGGAATGTTTACATATATGTGGCATGTCCAGTTGTATAGGTCATCAAAGTATTTATGAATAAAGTATATTTTTGAAATAAATAAAAAACTGTGTGCTCATAGCATGGTGTGTGGCGAGCGATGTTTTACTGAACAATATTGGAGCATGTCAAAACACGGGAAATGGGGTCCAAGGCTCGAGAGGACCAGAGGCAGTGCTGCAGATGTGAGCTGTGGAGGTGGAGGGATGCTGTGGTGTGCAAGGGTCTGACTCATGTGACTTCTCCCATCCACTGCACCATCAACACCTCACAATGCACTATACTGTAGCACCATCAGACACAGGAGCAGAAGTAGGCCATTCAGCCCATCGAGTCTGCTCAGCCATTCAATGGGATCTTGGCTTATTTTATAATCCCAACCCTGCTTTCCTGCTTTTTCCAAATTACCCTTGATTCTGTTACCAATTTAAAACATGTCTATCTCAGCCTCCACAGCCCTGTGTGATACAGAACTCCACACATTCACTACCTCCTGAGGGAAGAAATTCCTTCTCATCTCTGCCTTAAATCTGTGAGGAAAAATTTCTTCTATTGGAGGATTGTTTAATCCCTGGCATTGAGGACTGGCACCTAATTGTTCAAATCCTGCAACCCACTCCTGCGCCCCACTCCTGCACCCCACGCTCACACAGCAGCAAGGTTATCAGCTTCACACCCTCATGATCACAGCCCAGCTCTTAACCTATGGCAGGCTTGTCACCAAACACAGCACCACACAATCACTGCTTTCTTTCCTTCCTCCTGGGATTCACAATGGAATTAAGATGATGGAATTTTCCTGTCTTTTATCACCTCTCAACTCCCAGCTCACCCTCACCCCACTCTCTGCCATGTATGACGCATTGCTGATGGTGTGACCTCTTGCTCCCTGGCTCACACCAATCCTGCCCCTCACCTCCTGCTTCCAGACACCCAGAGTCCGCCAGCTGCCCAGCTCCTGGAAGAGTGAGAGAGCAACGGCACAGTGCTGCTGAAGATGCCCCAACAGTTAGTCCTACACTAAGAGGCACCACCACACAAACTGGCAGACAATGCATTTTCAAGGCAACTGGAACGTAAGGGTTAGCATGTGGTGACAATCCAGCCACAACTGTAATACCTGCCCATTTATTTGAGTATCTAAGGGCCCAAACATACCTTCCAGGCGAAGCAGTATATTTTACTTACACTTCACTCAATCTAGTGTACTGCACTTGCTGCTCTACATTGGAGAAACGAAGCATAGACTGGGTAACTGCTTTGCACAATGCCTATGTTCTGTCCTCATAAATGTCCTTGAGCTTCCAATTCTCTGCCACTTCCAAACACACCACCCTGTTCCCTGGACAACATCTCTGCCTCAGACTTGTTGCAGTGCTCCAGCAAAGCTCAGCACAAGTTGGAAGAGCAACACCTCATTTTCTACTTGGGAACTCAACAGCCTTCTGGACTTAATAACGAGTTCAATAGTTTTGGGGCCTGAGCATCCTACCCCATGTCCTCCCCCCCCACCTCCACACACCAGGTCTTGTTATCACATGAGCTGCTACACACATTACTCATTGTCAGCCACTAACAGCTCCCATTAGCAGCTATTCATTCTCCCAGCCCCACCTTTACCCACTCCTTTATCTGTGTTGCTGGAAAAGCGCAGCAGGTCAGGCAGCATCCAAGGAGCAGGAGAATCAACGTTTCGGGCATGAGCCCTTCTTCAGGAAAGAAGGGCTCGTGCCCGAAGAAGGGTTCCTATCCTGAAGAAGGGCTCATGCCTGAAACGTCGATTCTCCTGCTCCTTGGATGCTGCCTGACCTGCTGCGCTTTTCCAGCAACACATTTTCAGCTCTGATCTCCAGCATCTGCAGTCCTCACTTTCTCCACTCCTTTATCTGTCCAACTATTTTTCCCTCTCTTTTGATTCATTTACTCTCCTTGCTCCCCAGTCTCAAACTTCTGTATGAATACCAACCTGTTTGTCATTTTTATCTGTTTGTCATTTTTGTAATTGACTTAGACGCAGGCATAGGTGGATGGATTAGTAAATTTGCAGATGACACTAAAGTCGGTGGACAGTTTGGAAGAATGTTACAGGTTGCAGGGGGACTTGGATAAACTGCAGAATTGGGCTGAGAGGTGGCAAATGGAGTTCAATGCAGCTAAATGTGAGGTGATGCACTTTGGGAAGAATAACAGGAAGGCAGAGTACCGGGTCAATGGAAAGATTCTTGGTAGTGTGGATGTGCAGAGGGATCTTGGAGTCCGTGTGCATAGATCCCTGAAAGTTGCCATCCAGGTGGATAGTGCTGTTAAGAAGGCATACGGTGTGTTAGGTTTCATTTGTAGAGGGATTGAGTTCTGGAGCCACAATATTATGCTGCAACTGTACAAAACACTAGTGCGGCCACACTTGGAATATTGTGTACAGTTCTGGTCCCCATATTTCGGGAAGGACGTGAAAGCATTAGAAGAGGTACAGAGGAGAATTACCAGGATGTTGCCTGGTCTGGAGGGAAGGTCTTATGAGGAAAGGCTGAGAGACTTGGGTCTGTTCTCATTGGAAAGAAGTAGAAGAGGGAATTTGATAGAGACATACAGGTTGATCAGAGGATTAGATAGGGTAGACAGTGGAGGTCTTTTTCCTAGGATGATGACGTCAGTTTGTACGAGGGGGCATAACTACAAATTGAGGGGTGATAGATTTAAGACAAATGTCAGAGGCAGGTTCTTTACTCAGAGAGTGGTAAGGGCGTGGAATTAGTTAACTCAGCCACATTAGGGAGATTTAAACAATCGTTGGATATGCACATGGATGATGATGAGATAGTGTAGGGGACGAGTTGAGAATAGTTCACAGGTTGGTGCAACATCGAGGGCCGGAGGGCCTGTTCTGCGCTGTATTGTTCTATATTCTATGTCCTATGTTTTCTTAGCTACCATCGGATCTCAAGAAGGGTCACTGAACCCAAGACGCTAACTCTGATTTCTCTCCACAGATGTTGCCAGACTTTCTGCATTTTTCCAGCAATTTCTGTTTTCATTTTCGTTTCCAGCAGCTGCAATTCTTTCAGGTTTTTTTGGGGCTGAAGCCAGAGCAGGGGCTAACGAACAGGTCCATGTGCCAATGAGGACACAGCTGAGGATTGTCACAGGAACCACACACAGGAGAATGCCAATGGGGAGAGCACTGGGGTGATCCTGTGTTCCTAAAAGCTGTGAAGGGTCAGCCACTGAGTTTATTCAAGACAGGGATCAATAGATTTCTAAATATTGCAGATTTCTAGGGATATGGGATAGTGTGGAAAAATGAGATCGAAACCAAGCTTATACAGTCATACAAATTGGCAGATACCTGATCTCATTGAATAGTATAGCAGGGTCAAAGGGACTCGTCTAGAATCTGGTTCATATGTTCAGTATCTTTCCTTCACAGCCTCCCAACCCCCAGTACCTGAACTGCTGAAACAAAAGCCTGAAAGAGCAGGGGGAATTCAAAGTTCAATTGCTCATCTATGTGGAAATAGCTCAGTAGGACTTGGGCCATAAAGGTGCTCCTTCAAGGAAGGGAGAGGCCAATATTGAAAGGATGGTGAACGAATCCCAGTAACTGACAATGACAGTTGTCATTAGCAGTTTCTTCAAGCAATGCAGTTAATTCTACAGATACCCTTTCAGACCTTGGTTGAGAATGTGTTGCTGGAAAAGCACAGCAGGTCAGGCAGCATCCGAGGAAACAGGAGAATCGACATTTTGGGCCGGAGCCCTACATCAGGAATTCCTGGTGAAGGGCTCTGGCCTGAAACGTCGATTCTCCCGCTCTTCGGATGCTGCCTGACCTGCTGTGCTTTTCCAGCAACACACTGTCGACTCTGATCTCCAGCATCTGCAGACCTCACTTTCTCCTAGTCCTCTCAGATCTTGCACAATGCAAATTAATGCTCTTATTTCCAAAACACTAAACCCAACCTCCTTCAATCCTCATCCCAACCAACCGCACCACCAGCTTTAATCCAAGCTTTTGTATCATAAACACAAAGCAGGGCAGCTACAACACCAATAATAACTCTGAAAAAAATTGGCAGGGCATCAATGTTAAATGGTCTAAAACATTACGGATTTCATTGTTCCTTTAAAAGATGTAGAAATAAATATTATCTCTACCCAGAAGACCTTCAATATCATTCAATTACTTGGTGAATTTGGACATCTCGAGGAAACAGTATGACTCTACAGTATAAATACAACTTCCATCCCATTTTCCTCCTTAGTAATTCTTTTTTCTGTTCTGTACTGGGGAATCTGTCACCCAGCAACTGGTTTTCCTCAATCTTTGAAACGTCGACCCCCTTGCTCCTCGGACACTGCCTGACCGGCTGTGCTTTTCCAACACCACACTCTTCGACTCCCTCAGCCTTTGTCAAACTGTCATTTCTAGCGTGAACATTCGATTGAAAGGTCATTAAAAAATGCATTTGTTGAATAACCGAATCATATAAACCAGGAAAGTCCCAGGAACAGACTCCAGTTTCCACTGAGTCTCTTGTTTTGTATTTGGGCAGTACAGATATTATAATTGATCCCATATCCAGGTTTAGAGAGTAAAGAAATCCCCACTTGTTCCTACTCTTGATGAATATCTTGGAACGTTGGGGGTCAGTGATTACCAGCAGAGTGAGAAGAGATTGACTACTGACTGACTGGTGAGTCCCTTTAAATACTATCATAATTCCTTGAAAGTGGCACTGCAGGATGACAGGATTGTGAAGAAGGCATTTGATATGCTTGCTTTTATTGGTCAGTGCACTGAGTTGGGAGATCATGTTGTCGCTGTACAGAACATTGGGTTAGGCCACTTCTGGGATACTGCGTTCAGTTCTGGTCTCTGTGCTGTAGGAAGGATGTTGTGAAACTTGAAAGGGTTCAGAAAACATTTAAAAGGATGTTGCCAGGGCTGGAGAGCTTGAGCTATAGGGAGCAGCTGAGTAGGCTGGGGCTGTTTTCCCTGGAGCATCAGAGGCTGAAGGTGACATTACAGAGGTTTATAAAATCATGAGGGCCATAGATAGGGCAAATAGACAAGAGAAAGAGATAAAATGGAAGAGTTCAGAGCAAACGCAAGAATGGGATTATAACTTGGTCATTCAGACTGAGAAACAGACCAACAACAATATGATGATTAGAACAATCTCATTCTCCTCGTTTATTATGGGATTCAACTAGTTTAGTTTGGGCTGGATGGCCTCCTTCTCCTTTATAACTCCCTACAGTAGGAAAGATGTTGTTAAATTTGAAAGGGTTCAGAAGAGATTTACAAGGATGTTGCCAAGGTTGAGGAGTCTGCACTATAGGGAGAGGCTGAATAGGCTGGGGCTATTTTCCCTGGAGCGCTGGAAGCAGAGGGATGTCCTTATGGAGGTTTATAAAATCATGAGGGGCATGGATAGGGTAAATAGTAAATGTCTTTTCCCGAGGGTAGGGGAGCCTGCAAGAGGGCATATGTTTACAGTGAGAGGGGAAAGGGATCCAAGGGGCAACATTTTCATGCAGAGTATGGTACCTATATGGAATAAGCTACCAGAGCTATTGGTAGAGGTTGGTACAATTACAATATTTAAAAGGCACCAGGATGGAAGGTTTTGGAGGGATATGGGCCAAGTGCTGGCAAATGGGACTAGATTAATTTAGGATATCTGGTCAGCATGGATTGGTTGGACCAAAGGGTCTGTTTCCGTGCTGTATTGATTCGATTAGGTTTTTTTTAGATTAGATTCCCTACAGTGTGGAAACAGGCCCTTTGGCCCAACCAGTCCACACCGACCCTCCGAAGAGTTACCCACCCAGACCCATTCCCCTTTGACTAACGCACCTAATGCTATGGGCAATTTAGCGTGGCCAATTCACCTGACCTGCACATCTTTGGATTGTGGGAGGAAACCAGAGCACCTGGAGGAAACCCACGCAGACACGGGGAGAATGTGCAAACTCCACACAGGCAGTATAGCTCTATGACTCTGAATATTCACATCAATCACTCCCCATGGGAGTGAGTTTGACTTTCTCATCACTGTTTGGCTAAATAAGTTTCTTATGAATTTCCTTCTGGATTTCTTGGAACCTATTGTCTATTGACAACAAATGAACTGCATTTCATTAGTTATTAAATGCTTTGGTCATACAGGGTTCATGAGATATTTGATATCAATCTGTCAGTCTGATATATGTCCAGACAGTCTGGTAACGCAAAACAAAGAGCTGCAGTTGCTGAAATCTGAAACCAAAACGGAAAGTGCAGGAGAAACTCAACAGGGCTGGCAGCATCTGTGGTGACTCGAATAGAGTCAACATTATGAATTCATGATCTTTTGTCAGAACTGGTGTTGAAGGAATAAATATTAGTCAGGATTCTGAGTGAAACTCCACACCTGTGCCCAATAGTACCATGGGATTCCCCCAAGACAAAAGTTTATTTCGTCTCCTTTTTCAAAGACACTTTCTTTTTGTTCACAGACCTTTTCAAAGCTGTTCCTTCAGTTGTTTTTCTCTCTTCTTATCAGGAGTTGTCAGTGCTGTTCCAGTTTTCTCAGCATTGTGACATTGCTTGCAGAGATGAGGGGCTCACTGGATTTATTGGTTAGAACTGCCACTGCAGACGTTTTAGGAGTTAAGCCAGTCCTCCATGTTTCCAGCCAAACTTCCCCAGGTGCAGATGGTCCAGTGAGGGGAAGGAAGTCTCTCCACAGAGCATCAGTATCAAAAATTCCACTCTGCCACTTCTGTCGCCTGGAAAGTAATGTCACCTCCAGGTTAGCTTCAGGGCTTGGGTTTAACCAGCCCCTTAGTCATGGGCTGTGAGCAGGAATGGCTGACAAGATGCCATGGAATGGCACTGGATGGTGTGCACCTTGTCTCCCCAGCACTGTATCATCTCACCAGTTACTGGAAAGCTACTGGGCGGCTCGCCCACGAGAGATAAATTGCACCCATCTAGTGGATAAATAAGGGCCTCTTCTTGCCTTTGTGGGTATTTTGCCAGCACTTGCATGGGTCACTGTGCTGCTTAGGGCTGCTGTCAGCTAAATCTTGGTAAACATCTGGCAAAGTTAGTGGAGTGAGACGGCATTCTTTGGCTCACTTAGGGGCCCACCCCAATGGCAATGTTGCCTCAGTGGCAACTGTGCAACCCAACTGTGACAGCTCCCCATCCCCACCTCTCCAAATCATCACCTCCCCAACTGCACCCTGACCCTACTGATTTGTCAGTGAGGAGGCACAGTTATTGATGCACCTTGCCACCCAGTGCAGTCCCAGCAGCAGCCACAACTCCCAGTGGCACTGTTGAGACTGCCGGTCCACCGATTGGCCAACAGCACCCGAGGATGGACAATTCCAGCTCCTCCCCCATTTTCGGATGCCACTGACTGCCAAAGTCCTTTGGCCCCAACCATGAGTCATCACTGCTCAATCCAGCCCAAGGACAATGAAGAATCAATTAATTCATAAGGGTTCTCTAACTTGGCTTGTTGGAGCCCTAATACTTTCATGTGTCCTCATGTTCTTCATAATTACCCCATCCTACATTGAATTCATGAAGCAAGGGACTTGATTTTGCAATTGTCTAATTGCTTATCAGTTGTTACATTTTCTAGCAATTATATTGACTGGCAAAGTATTCCACAGTGAAAGTGAACACTTCCAAGTGTAGACCTTTGCTGAAGCAGGGGTAGAGGCAGGAACTAATTGAACAGCCCCCTTTCAATCATACATTCTGTTCCAAATTGCACGTTTCCATTGTAAATTCCTATGTCTTGATTTATAAGCAAATCTATTTGAGTATGAATCATGATGCATCCTCCCACCACTGCTGCCACCTGAGGGGGGGATGGTATAATTACAACATGACAGATTTACATAGGCGCGACCACAGAGCCAGAAGCTCTGAATTCAAGCACTTCCTTAGCACTTGATGTCCATGGAAAGAGCATTTGTAAAGCAGCCAATCAAGTCAGTCATCAACTACAAACCTTCCCAATGGCAGGCAGTAAGAGGCAGAGACTTCCCTGTTCAGTCAGAACCATGTGGGTGTTGTAGTGATTGTAATGAGGTCAGCCAGGTAGACTTCATACAGTATGAGTTCTCTGACTGGGGCTGCTAATCTGGTCCATTCAGGGAGCCCTGGCTGACAGAGATTCTGTTCACTCTGAGAGCTGGCTGTGAGGGAGCTGGATCAGTGTCAAGGACCTTCCTCATCTAAATAAAGGGTGACTGGGTAATGGGATACCAGCCTCTGTGGAGTTATTTCGGTGGTGACAAGAGTGGGATTAATAATGTAATCATGTAAAAGCACCTACTAGCTAAAGCCTAAGTGGACTTCAAACAGGCACTACGACTGGTTCATCGCTGGAAGGTGTGGAATGTGGAATGTATGAGTCGTAGGGTATTCCAATGGAAGTGAACATTCTCACCAATCTGACTGAGATAGAGAAGGAAGGTTGGCGGTCATATTTGGAGTCAGGAAGTTCCACCAATACTTTTGCGAGTGTAAATTTGTAATAATAATGGACCATTAACCACTGCTAGGTCTACTTAAAGAGAACAAGACAGTACCGCCCTTAGCTTCAGGCTGAGTTCAGTGGTAGGCTCTCATCTAAGTGCATATCATTGCAAGTTAGAACACCATCCAGGAGGCCAAGTAACAAATGAAGATGCATTGAACCACCTCCTGCTGGAAGAGTCCGTAATGGTTTCAAATTTTCTGGACACACTTCCAGTCAGAGCTGACAAAATCCGTCTTTGGACACAGAAAAGATCCGGCCTGACAAAACTGAAATAGCTGTCACAACCAGAAATGAAACCTTTTTGGTCCCAGAGAGACCAACTCACTGTAGAGGACACAAGCATTGAAGATATCTTGGGACAGCTCAGTGGCGAGCACTGCTGCCTCACAGCGCCAGGGATCTGGGTTCGATTCCAGCCTCAGACAACTGTCTGTGTGGAGTTTGCACATTCTCCCCCTGTCTGTGTGGGGTTCCTCCGGGTGCTCTGGTTTCCTCCCACAACCCGAAGATGTGCATATTAGGTGGATTGGCCATGCTAAATGGCCCATAGTGTTCAGGGATGTGTAGGCTAGGTGCATTAGTCAGGGGGGAATGTAGAGTAGTAGGGGAGTGGATATGGATGGGATACTCTCTGGGGGATTGGTATGGACTTGTTGGACCAAATGGCCTGATCCCACACTGTAGGGAATCTATTCTAAACTGAGATGTACATGACTGCCTCGATGTCTTTGCTGCCTGAAGAAGAGAATGAATGTCTTCCGCGATGCTCTGGTTGCAAGAGGCGAACTATTGTGCATTACCGACACCATATCAGAGGCAAATGTTTTGATTTAATTTGGTTTATTATTATCACATGTGACTCAGTACAGTCAGGCGTGTATAAGGAAATCAGTAAGTGGCTGAGCAAGCAGTCTCGTAGTGTGCCGGTGTTGAGGATTGTCATGGAGGAGTTGCTGACGCCTACACTCACTGATCACAGTCTGTGATCAAGTCGAGGAACCAGTTACAGAGGGAAGAGCAGAGACCTAGGTCTTGGAGTTTGGAGATTAGTTTGGTCAAAATTATAGTGTTGAAGGCAGAGCTATAGTCAATAAGTAGAAGCCTGCGGTAGATTAGCTTAGATTAGATTAGATTACTTACAGTGTGGAAACAGGCTCTTCGGCCCAACAAGTCCACACCGCCCCCACCGAAGCACAACCCACCCATACCCCTACATCTACACCTTACCTAACACTACGGGCAATTTAGCATGGCCAATTCACCTGACCTGCACATTTTTGGAGCGTGGGAGGAAACCGGAGCACCCGGAGGAAACCCACGCAGACACGGGGAGAACATGCAAACTCCACACAGTCAGTCGCCTGAGGCGGGAATTGAACCCGGGTCTCTGGCGCTGTGAGGCAGCAGTGCTAATCACTGTGCCACTGTGCCGCCCATAAGTACCCTTGTTATCCAGATATTCCAGGGATGAGTGTAGGGCTCGGGAAATGGCATTTGCCATGGACCTGTTGTGTTAGTAGGCAAATTGCAAGGGATCATGGCAGGCTGGGAGCTGATATGAGCCATGACTAACCTCTCGAAGCACTTCCAAACGGTGGAGGTCAGAGCTGTTGAGTGGTAGCCATTAAGGCACAGTGAGAGTTTTTTTGGTACCAGGGTGATGGTGGTCTTCTTGAAGCAGTGGGGACTTCAGGTCATAGTAAGGAGAGGTTAAAGATGTCAGTGAATACTCCCACCCGGTATGTGCAGGATCTGAATTGGAGGAACCTGACCCAGTGCTAAAAGGCTCCAGGAGGAACGACAACAAAAAAGATCCAGCTTATGTCCTTAGACTCAGAGGGGGAGGGATGGAGTGATTGTAATGAGGTCAGCCAGATAAACCTCTTAGAATATGAGTTCCCTGACTGGGGCTGTTAATCTGGTCCAATCAGGGAGCCCTGGCTGACGGATATAAACAGGAGAGTCAGTGGTTCTGTTCACTCAGGGAGCCGGCTTTGAGGGAGCTGGATCGGTTTAAAGTACTCTGCACGTGTACATAAAGGGTGACTTGGTGATGGGAGATATTTCAGGTGTTGCAGTGTAACAGTCTCCCGATGGTGAACGACCACACCTGCACATCCTTGCCAATCTCAGTCTGAGGGTCCACCACACACACCCCACCCCTGCAGGCTGCATAACGCAAAGTTAGCCCTTCCTCAGCCCTTCCATCCAGCTTGCTTGGTTGGAGAGGTTTCCCTCTTCCTCTAGACCATGGGAGAGCTCACTTGACTGCAGTTCCTCGTATATCCCAGCGACGTCTCCATACGCAGGTGTCTGGAGGAGGTGATTCTGGACTAAGAATCACCAGTCCCGTGGGTTCAAATCCCACCAGGGCAGGCAGCAAAATTTCAACACAGTAAAAACATGGAATCTGGTAAAATGCTGGCCTAATGATGACGATTATTGAGAGTCCGAATACCCCGTCTGCCTTGCTAATGGCCTTTAGGGAAGGAAACTGCCATCCTTACCCGGTCTGGCCTACATGTGACTCCAGATCCACAGCAACATAACTAGCAAGCCATTCAGATCAAGGAATGGGCAATAAATGCTAGCTCAGCCGGTGATGCCCAAATGACCTTCCAAGGTCCCTTCTCCTTTCTTCTGATTGCTGCTATCCCGGAAACCCAAGATGTGACTTGGACACGCCTATGTAACATGTGTAACCTATGCTGTGGCCCCTTTCATTAGAAATTACTCCCTTGGACACTTCGTCCTGCCTGCCCTCTCCGATCAGGTGAGGAAACCAGAGGTGGGATGTTGTGTCGCTCTGTCAATGGGTTCCTGACCCACAAATGGTCTGGGACCATCTGACAGGGACTATTCCCAAAATCCTGCTTCCGTGATGAGAAGGGTGAAAGAGCGGCAGAAGTAGATTAATCTGGACACCTGATAATTGGCAGAAGGAACTATATTTGCAGGACTGGACTGGACAAAGGAATGCTGCTGCAGACACATGGGACAAAAGTAGTCCTTCTGCATTGCACATTCCACCATTCTGTGTTATTTATCCCTCAATAGCATCATTAAAACAAATCTTCCTGACCGTCCCAGCTATTTGTGGGAGCTTGCTGTGCACATCCTTGGTTGCTTTATAAAAGCAAATTACTGCGGATGCTGGAATCTGAAACCAAAAGAGAAAATGCTGGAAAATCTCAGCAGGTCTGGCAGCATCTGTAAGGAGAGAAAAGAGCTGACGTTTCGAGTCTAACTGACCCTTTGTCAAAGCTCCTTGTTGCCTATGTTATAACAGGGACTACACATCTAAGATCAAACACCTCTGTCACAAATGTTTTGGGATTTGCTGAGGTGGTGAAAGTGGTATTAAAAAGATAATGTTTTCTATCTTTAACCTTTATTCACACTGGGAAAAGTGACTCCAATTCCTCCTAATCCCATGCCAGAGCTTCGACAGGAGTGCCCATGGAAACTCTGCTCCAGGTTTTCTGATGTGCAGAAGCTAAGTTCAAAGGAATTAACCATACCTGTAGATTGGAGAGGAGCTTGGTAGTATTTAGTAAGCACATAACTAGTCTCCAAGGATACAGAGAGCAAGTCGAGTCACATACCAGTATAAACAATCATTGTTGGTTCTAGGCTGTTGCAATTGAAAGAAAGACCAACGACATATGCTGACAAGTTTTCAAGTCTTATTCACATTGTACAATAATGTCATACCAGAATGGTTAAACTATAAAGATGTCATCATAAAGTAAATACTATTCAATCCATCTATTTAAAAGGAAATGATTACATTTCTCCCTGAAGTATGGACCTGTCCAGAAATAGATTTATATAGATATAGATCTGTAAAGAGTGCTGACCCTGTACCTTGTACAACTGCAGGATGAAAGCATCCCCTACAAAATTTATGTTCTCTGTTGGCCACAAGGTGGAGTTCCTTCACTGAGTTAAGCCTTTCATCTCCTGGGACCATACCTACGCTACCCACCCGGACAAAAATGTCAATCAGCTTGTAGCAGAGTTGACAGTTTGCATCTGTGACACGAAAAAAGTCGTACAAAATGAAAGTATGTGAGATGCAATAAAATGTGCCTCAAATGTTATAGCAGGATTGCTGCATTCTGAATTTACAGAACAGTAAAAAAGGGATTTTTTTAAAACATAGAGGCCACATTAGGAGATAATGATAGGTATATTTACCTATGCCAGTGTTAGCAGTCTAGCCTAGGAGTCAGTATGCTCTGGGTTCACCAGAACTTGAGTACGTGACTGAGGCTGACACTTGGACGAGGAAGCCCTTCTCTCTCAGAAGTGCTGTCATTCAGATGGGACAATAAGCTAAGGCCCTGTTGGCTATGTACAGTAAGAAGAGGAGAATTTGCCTCATTACCTTATCCGTATCTATTACTGAACAAATATCACTAATGCTGATTATTTATTGCATTGTCTGTGGACCTGTGAAAATTGGTAACTGTGTGCATTGCAATGTCCGTGATTTACAAACATATGACTGAGAAACACTTGTACTTACAAACAAGGGATGTATTAATATTAATTTTAAAGATCCACAGGCAAACCTTTGCTCATTCTTACAAGTGTCTATTTTATATTGTTCTGCATGTGCTCTGACTCGTGTACAAATCGCCTTACAAACACACTCAAGAACAAAATCCATTTGTAACCCAGGGAGTGCCTGTACTTGAAAAGGCTGTGAATATTTGGTGTACCCCAAGGCATATTATAGTGACTGGACCAAGGTTACCCTCGTCAACCACGAGGTCATTGATTGGGGTTGTTAACTTGGACCAATCAGGAAAGCCCTGGCTGACTAATTCAACCAGGAGAACACGCAGCATTGCCCTTTGATGTGAAGGGCGGTGCTTGTCACTGGCCACTTGGGCGTTTCCTATCTTCCTGGTGGTGGAAATTGAATAAAGATTCGTGCACCTTGCGTCTCTAACTGTGTCTCACACCTGCACACACACAACATGGATACCGGGGGAAAAATGGGCACTGGCGATAGTGTGGAGGAAAAAGGGGGAAAATAAAAAGAAAAAAAAAACCCAGGTCATTTAGAATCTCCTCAGTTCAGGTAACTGACTCTGAGCTGGCAGGCCACAGCTAGTGTACTGTGTACAAGTATATAAAGGGTGCCTTGGAGATGGGATACTGGCCTCTGTGCAGTCATTTCTCATTATTTCATGGGACATAGGAACCACCTACAAGCTAGCCTTTGTTGCCCATTCCTATAGACTTTCAGATTCATAGTCATGCAGCACCACATAGGACCATTTGGTCCAACCAGTCTATGTTGACCATAATCCCAAATTAAACTAGTCCCACATACCTGCACTTGGCCCATATCCCTCTAAATGTTTCTTATTCATGTGCTTAGCCAAATGTCTTTTAAACACTGTAACTGTACCTGTATCCACCACTTTCTCTGTAAGTTCATTCCACACATGAACTCCACTCTGTGTAAAAGGTTGACCCTCATATTTTTTAAAATCTTTCTCCTCTCACCTTAAAAATATGTTTTGAAATCCCCCAACCGAGGGAAAAGACACCTGCCATTCACCTTATCTATACCCTTCATGATTTTATAAACTTCTCAACCTCTTACGCTCCAGGGAAAAAAGTCTCAGTCTATCCAGCCTCTCCCTATAACTCTAACCTACATTCCTACAACATTCTGGTAAATCTGTTCTGAACTCTCTCCAGATTAATAATATCCTTCCTATAACAGGCTGACCACAAGTACTCCAGAAGAGGCCTCACCAATGTCCTGTACAACCTCAACATGACGTCCCAACTCCTGGACTCAATGGTCAGATTAGTCAAAAGTTTGGGTCTATACATAACCCAAACTAAACTAGCTTACTTTAGACCAGGTAAGATCAGCAGATTTCCTAAACAGCATTCGTGAACCATGGGTTTTTCTAAGAATTGTACAATTACAATAATAGTTGTCATGACCACAATGAGACTAGCTTTGAATTCCAGTTATTTATTTATTGAATTTAAATGTCACCAGCTAACATTGTGGGATTTGAACTAATGTCCCAAGAGCATCAGCCTGAACTACTGGAAATGAAGCATAATAAAGCATTTAAATAGTACTTTGCACAATGTCCAGTGCTATGTAAGTGAGAGTTTATTGTTTCTATCCATCTTTCTTTCTTTCTATCTCTTATGAATTTCCGTTGGGCAGACTCTATTTATCATGCTTGCATTGAATACAAGAGTCAGGAAGCCATGTTGCACGTTTTGGTTAGGCCTCACTTATTATGTTCAAGTCTAGTCGCCACATTATGATGTGGATGTGAAGGCTTTGGAGAGGGTGCAGAAGAGGTGCAGGGGAGGGTGCAGAATTCTGCTTGGGTGAGAGGGTATGAGCGAGAAGAAGAGGCTGGAGAAATTAAGAGGCCTAGGGGAGACCTCAGAAGTTTATAAAGTTGTGTCACACAACACCAGGCTATCTTCCAATAGGTTTATTTGAAATCACAAACTTTTGGAGTGCTGCTCAGGGCAAGTATCACTTGGAAAGCTTGTGATTTCAAATAAACCTGTTGGACTATAACCTAGTGTTGTGTGACTTCTGACTTTGTCCACCTCAGTCCAAACACTGGCATTTCCACATTATAAAATTACGAGATGCATAGATAGGGTTGACAGTCAGGATCCTTTCCCCAAGGTTTGAAATATCTAATGCAAGGGGGCATACACTTAAGGTGAGAAGGGGAAAATTCAAAGGAGATGTGAGGGGCAAAAAGTTTACACAGAGAGGTAGATTCCTAGAAGGTGTTGCTAGGAGTAGTGGTGGAGACATTTACAATAGGGGCACTTACGGGGATTTTACATGAGCACATGAATATGCAAGGACTGGAGAGTTATGGACCAAGGGTCAGGCAGAAGAGATAAATTTAATTTGGCATCATGTTCAAAACAACATCGTGGGCTGAAGGCCATGTTCCTGGCCTGCCTGTTCTATCTCCATCTAATGGAGTGGATGCGATCTAAATAAAATGTCCTGTCAAGGTTTTCATTCTTCAGTCCACAAGAAACGTGTCCTGCAATTTGTTTTATTCTAATAACCTTTCAGATGAAGTAGCATTTTTCAGCCTCACACAAATATCTCATGGTCTGTTTTTTTTCCCACTGTTACTTGCTTGGTACTCTTAACTTACTGAAAATAAGTAAATATTACTATTAAACTAATGCATTTGGAATCGGTACGGATGAGATTAAATGCCATGGGAGCATGTGATTTATATTCATAAATTGTTTACCTCATCACTTCATAACTGTATATGCATCTCTAAATCTGCTAAAGTTTAAAATGACTCCCACTGCATTATTGAGGAACACTGCTCAGTTCAGTTGACACGTGAATCCAATGCCCCATCTGTCGTCTCAGTTTAATCATGTAAGATTTGCAGCAAGTCGTTGAAGAAAGAGTGGGCCAACATTTGTACTGCATTCGAGTTGCAATGCCAGTCTCTACCTCCACAGTGCACTGCCAGTGACTAGTAGAAGTGTCAGGATAGTCATGATGCCAGATGCCAATTTCAGTGGATGAAGAGTGTCTGTGGCTGGTGCCCAAGGATTGTGCCGAGGGCTGTGGTTTGGTCAAAAGCAACATAGGGTATCATAGTGGCTCAGTGGTTAACATTGTTGCCCCACAGCACCCAAAGCCCAGTTTGATTCCACCCTTGTGTGATTGTTTGTGTGAAGTTTGTTCTCCCTAGGTCTGTGCAGATTTCCACTGGATGCACTGATTTCCTCCTACATGTCCTGTGGTGTGCAGGCTCGGTGGGTTAGCCATGGGAAGGCAAAGGCTGGGTGGGATGCTCTTTGGAGGATAGGTGCAGGCACAATGGACTGAATGGCTGCACTGTTGGGATTCTATGATTCGATGAAAGTGATTGAGAGTCAAATTCACCAAATTCCTTCTCGAGTTGTCCCACTGTCTGGTTTGTTTGGTGAAATGGCAATTTCAACATTACTCATGCAAGTTGTGGTGTTAACGAGGCATTTAACAATCAACAATGACCACCAATTGTCATCTCCCTGCTGCCCAGTGAGAATCTCACCACGTCACTTGTGAAAAGCAGAACAGACGGAGGCTGAGGGTCTCTGTGTTGGCATGGGCCTCGTTGTACTTGTTACCTATTCTGTCACACACCTCCCCATAACCCATGTCACTCAGACCCCTGAAAGGGTCCATCCTGTTCTTCAATGAGCTGTAAAACACTGCTGAGACGTCCTGAGGTTTCACAAAGATGTGAGACTCCATTTACCCATCACAGCACACAATGAGTTAAAAGAGCTTCCAATTTTACTGAACAGTAGCGCTTTGTAAAGCAGACCGAAGGCAAAATTGAGATGGTGAAGGTTACGCCTTGAGGACGTGACATATGTAATTTTGGACATTGTTTCATTAATAAAGTAATTAAAGAGCTTCATGGTGCGTCCAGTTGGATATACAGTAAGTGTACTTTCTTGGTTGTGTTTATACCTGAAGTTTAACCGTACTCTTTTCCCATATTGTGCTTTAACATTACTCTGCCTGGAATGTAGAGATTAAAAATAGACTTGGTGTAAGAGTTTTGAGTGAACCACTATTTGTTGTCGTCATGCTAGAATTGAGAAACACGATACCTGAGGTTTTGAAAGTGAGTCACGAACTCAGTGATCATGAATCAGCTAATGGAATAGTGTGGTCTGATCTGATTGAATGTTCATGTTGGATTGTGTAACACGGGCTTATTAGAAATTGCACTCTGTTGATGCTCACAGCTGTGTAACCTGGTGTTTAAAGTAACAAAGCAATTTAGAACAGGACAACTCATAATATGAATTCCCATTTCTTTACATGGTAATGAAAAGGCGACAAATCTTACCTTGACATAGTCTGCTTCCTGTATAATTATGTTAAAACAAAGAAAAACAAAGAAAATTTACAGTCCCGGAACAGGCCCTTCAGCCCTCCAAGCCTGAGCTGATCCAAATGTACTGTCTATACCTGTCGGTCAATTCCTAAGCATTTGTATCCCTCTGCTCCCCACCTACTCATGCATTTGTCCAGACGCATCTTGAATGAATCTACCGTGCCTGCCTCTACCACCTCTGCTGGCAACGCGTTCCAAACACCCACCATCCTCTGTTTGAAGTACTTGCCGCATGTTTCCCCCTTAAACTTTCCTCCTCTCACCTTGAAAGCATGACCTCTGGTTATTGAATCCTTCACCCTGGGAAAAACCTTGTCTCTATCCACCCTGTCTATACCCTTCATGATTTTGTAAACCTCAATCAGGTCCCCCCTCAATCTCCTTTTTTCTAGTGAAAATAAACCTAACCTACTGAACCTCTCTTCATATCTAGCACCTTCCATACCAGGCAACATCCCTGTAAACCTTCTCAGCAGCCTCTCCAAAGCGTCCACATCCTTTTGGTAATGTGGCGACCAGAACTGTACACAATATTCTAAATGCGGCCAAACCAATGTCTTGTACAATTTTAATATGACTTGCCAGCTCATACACTCAATACCCCATCCAATAAAGGCAAGCATACCATATGCCATTGCTTCATCATATTGAACAAGTATTTATTAAGCTAGTGAATGGCCTTTAGAAGAATTCTATATATTAGGTGCTGCAAGACTATAAAAGAACCACACAATTTTTAAAAGCACTTTTTTTTATTCAGATCAAACATAAAGCAAACATTTTCAGAAATGTTCATAATTTAGCAAAAAAGCATGGACCAAACTAAGAAAATAACTGACACTTGTTACTCCAACTGTCACATTTACATCCTGATTGTCTCACTGCAATGACTGAAGGACGGTATTTCAGAACCGATTTCTGAAACTTAGCAAGCTAGATCCTACCGAAAGGCAGGGAGTCCCAAAATGGCTGAGCTTCCAGCTCAGACTAAAAGCTTTCCTGTAAGGTCACAAAACTCTAAAGGAATTGCATTTCTCAATGGGATTTAACAGCCTTCCCATTGGAGATGTGACATCATGTTTCTTCCACCCCATTATTTTTGGTGAAGCTACATATTCCTGGAAGAACAGAACAGGAGCCCAACTCTAGAAGCAAGAAAGAGCATTTTTTTTAAACTCCTTTCAACCAAAAAGCTCATGATCATAAACCTAACGAGAAAAATATCAAAAGCTCTTTGGTGAGGGCATTAATTCTCATCATTCAAATGTAGGTCATCTAATTCCTGAAATCAACTACTTGTTTTTAAGACTAACCCTTGACTGGAAGAATCAAAATCCAGACTCTAGCTTGGTTATTTCAAGACAAATTGTCAAAAAAGGTGGTTGACACAGAAACGTAGAACACAGGAGCAAGAGTAGGCCATTTGGCCCTTTCAGCCTGTTTGCCATTCATTATGATCATGGCTGATCATCCAACTCAATCCTCTCTTCCTGTTTTCTCCCCATCCCCTCTGACCTCTTTGGCCTTAAGAACTGTATCTAACTCCTTCTTGAAAACATTCAATGTTTTGACCTCAACTGCTTTCTGCGTTAGTGAATTCCACAGGGTCACCACTCTCTGGATGAAGACATTTCTCCTCATCTCAGTCCTAAATGGCCTACCACCTATCTTTAGACTGACACCCCACCCTCATAACCATTGGGAACATCCTTCCTGTGTTTACGCCATTCAGTCTTGTTTGACTTTTACAGTTTCCCATGAGGTCCCTCTCATGTTTGATATTCTTTAGTGTAATGTATATAGGGTTGCACTATAGTTCACAGATTCAGGTGGTAACCAGTCTATTGAGCTACCAATATGGTAGACAGCAGTTGCACTGTACTGCATTTTAAATGAGGTAGATGCACTGACAAAAAAATGCATATTGGGAATCTTTAAAGGCTGGAATTATTTATAGGAATGAGACTTCTGTGATTTACTTAGGAGCCATTTTCTGACATTGAATGATCCATTTTCTGAGATGCTGAACTAACCCTGCACAACATAGTGTGCACCTACAGGAAGGATAAAAGACTCCACCCATACACAGACAAACATCAAACTACGAGTAGCAAGCTCCTCTTTACCATGACATTTAAAAACAAAACCTCTTTTTCCGCCTCCTTCCTTGCTCCCACAGGCTATCAATTTACCATCCATTCATGTTGGCCAATGATTGCACATCTCCTCGTCCCCAAGCCAAATTGCCAAGCCTCCATTACACACCCTGTTCCCGCCACCTGCACAAGTCAAAACCCATTAACTACAATTTCATCTGAGTGACTGATTCTGAATCACAGCTGTCAATTCCCCATACCTAGGCTACAAACTCTCATTATCAATTTCCCTCCATCTGTTCCTGAGGCTATAATGTTAAAGCAGTGGAAATGAAGTGAAATGTATTGTGGGTGCTGGTTCAGTGGCAACCTCACCAGTGTCCATGATCAAAGGTAGCCCACAATTCCAATCCAGCAACAGGAGCTCCTGAATGTCTAGGCTCTGAACTGTGCAGTTTTTGGGTACCTCTTTCACTGGTAAACCAGCCACAGACTCAGGCACGTCATTCCAATTCCTAATCGGATAATTACTGAGGGATGTTTCCTGTTCAGTCCCTGTCATTATCATTTAAGCAGTACACACTCCAGTATTACAGGAGGACCTCTGCGGATCCTCTGCACTCACACGTCAAACATCAATTTGTCACATTAAAAAAATTACATTTCACACTTCTTGTTCGGTTTCAAGCTATTCTTCAATTGCACAGACTGACAGAGGGTGTTAATTTCAAGTAAGCAATATTGCTGAAATTCATTTTAAAGGTTAGAGGGGGCTGTAGGACATGGTGGGGACTGCCTGGGGGCGATGATATTGCTAGAAGCCTTGGCATAAAACTGTTGCAAAGGTGAATCAGATGGAGATGGGTTCATGCACAGCACACCTCGGTGATAAGGCTGAAAAACAACAACAGACACCATTACATAGAATCGCCAGCCCAAATGCCCCCTGCTTCTGTTTAATGCAGTACACAAACCTATTCCAACCTTACTTTGTCACACTGCATATTGTTCGATCCCTTCCCCTTTCACAAATGTGTCTAGCTACCATTTAATTATAAGTAGCCTCTTCAGGGAGGAGAAGGTGAGGACTGCAGATGCTGGAGATCAGAGTCAAGAATGTGGTGCAGGAAAAGTACAGCAGGTCAGGCAACATCCGAGGAGCAGGGGAATCAACGTTTCGGGCATAAGCCCTTCATCTGTTGCAGATTGCTGATGAAGGGCTTTATGCCTGAACCGTCGGTTCTCCTGCCCCTCGGATGCTGCCTGACCTCTTGTGTTTTTATAGCACCACAATCTCCATTCAGCCCCTTCAGCTTGCTAAACCATTCAAGGAGATCGTGCTTATCTGTTTGTGGCCTTAGCCCCACTTTCTTCCCCATTCCCCATAACCCTTGACTCCCTTGCAGATTAAAACTAACTGAGTCTTCAATGACCCAGCACCCACAGTTCCCTGGGTACACACAAATCCAAAAATGAATGACCCTCTGAGAAGGTATTTCTCCTTATCTCTGTATTAAATTGATGACTAGGAGAAAGTGAGGACTGCAGATCATAGCTAAAAATGTGTTGCTGGAAAAGCGCAGCAGGTCAGGCAGCATCCATGGAGCAGGAGAATCGATGTTTCGGGCAGGAGAATCAACGTTTCCTGAAGAAGGGCTCATGCCCGAAACATTAAATTGATGACCCCTTGTTTTGAAACTGTGGCCTTTGTTGTACATTCTTCCACCAGAGGAAACTTCCTCTGACTGTTAAGTCTCATCAGAGCCTTTTATGTACCTCCCATTTTTCCAAGGTGTAATATAGAGACTAAGCACAACCTGCTTCATGTTCCAGATAAGATAACCTCTTTGTCCCAGCAATCGACACCAGTAACCTTCTCCGAACTGTGATTTAACATGTCCATCCTTAAATAAGGAAACTGAAACTGTACTCTCTACTCCACGTACTGTCCTACCAATGCCCTGGATAGTTGTTACTTTTATAGTCCAAACTCCCAGTAATAAATCCAATATTACATTTCCCTTCCTAATTACTTATTGTGCCTGAATGCTAATTTCTTCAGATTCGTGTCAGGGATTACCCAGATTCCTCTGTGTTGCAGCATTCTGAAGTATTGCTCTGTTTAAATTCTAGCCCACACTTCTATTCTTTGCATTCTTCTTAAAATTTGCTTTCCCATCACCTTTTGTATCACAAACAAATTTGAGTACATTATACTTAGCTCGTTCATCCAACTCTGTTGTAAATTGTAAAATGTTGAGGCTAAATACGGTAGCTACAAGAGCAGGTCAGAGCTAAGAATTCTGTGGTGAGCAACTGACCTGACTTCCCAAAGCCTATCCACCATCTACAAGGAGAAGTGTGGTAGAATCCTTTCCATTTGCCTAAAAGGGTGCATCTCCAACAAAACCATCCAGGACAAAGACTGATCAGCACTCCATCAAGACATTGACTCCCTCCATCATCGACACTCAGGAGCAGCAGTGTATACTTTCTACAAGCTACACTCCAGCAATTCACCAATGACCCTGCAACAGCATTTTCCAAATTCTGCCATTTAGAAGGACAAGAGCAGCAGATACACAGAGACACCTACAAGTTTCCGTGTAAGTCACACTCAACCCAACCCAAAAATATATCACCAGGGACCAAATCTTGCAAGCTCCCTACCTAACAGCACTGTGGTGAATCTCCACTCTATGAACTGCTGCAATTCTGAAGGCAGCTCACCATCACCTTCTCCAGGGCAATTATAGTGGGCTGTAAGGGCTTGCTCAGGTAGTGAGAGACACATGCTATGAACTAATTAAAGTGCTTTGATGTCATGAAAGGTGCGTGGAAATGCAAGCGCTTTTTCTTTCTAAATTTTGAGAATTACTGTTGATTGACGAACATATTTAATACGTATTTAGGTACTTTCTTGCTCTTGAAAGATCCCAGAAATTCACACAAGAAAATATAACATGTACTGAATATTGCCCAGTGGATATTAAAATGAATGTTGGATCTTCTAGTGTTAGAAGAAATAAATCACCTCTTAGGGTAAGTGGAGCTGCTTGCTTCCACCTGATCATGGGCTTCATGATGGCACTTTCTTACAGTAAACTTGGATTAAAATTTGCCTATTGGTTTTCAATTCATTACCTGGATATCAAACTGATAAAAGATCAACCCCCCTCTACAGAGACTGCCCGCTCTGCAGGATCGCCGATCAAGACAGAAACAAAAATTGGGACAGATTCTACAAAGGGCAGAGATCATCTGCCAGCCATATATCCAGGTGCTAATCATGGGATCTATTTCTGTAACAGGTCAGCTAGTGGCAGCTTATTGGTCGATTTCCGTGTTTGTCAGCTTTTGTGAAAGCGAAGACATTTCAAAGATATTGTCATCACTGGACTCCTCCCCCCCACCCCCCCCCCACCCAACATCCTGGAGTTACCATCAACCAGAAGCTGAACTATTATCAAATATAAATGTTCTTGAATAAAAGGATCCTGGATGAGTTTAAATTGCAAGAGGGTGGTAGTACATGCAGAGGAGTTGCTGTGACTATAGTGTCCTGTTTGTTTATTGTCTGAAGCACCAGCAAATATATCAAGTTGGCAAGCCCAATAGAAAAGATTGTAATTTATTTTGTAAGTGCGTTTCAGGATTTACAAAGAGCTTCACACTTACAGGTTAGTTAGGTAGCTATGTCTGCACCTTCAACCTCAGAGAACAATGTGAAGCAATCTGAAAGTTGGGTGGACTGTGACACCAGATAGCTTTCCTTGATCATAGCCATTTCTGTACAAGTAGAATAAAATTCAACTATTTGGGAAATGTGTGGTCACAGGGATAGTGTAGGGGGATTGAGTCTGGATGGATTGCTCTTTGGAGGGTCAGTGTGAACGTGATGGGCTGAATAGCCTGCTTCCACACTGTTGGGATTCTATGATAACTGGCATGGATTGCGTAGTGCCACCTTACAGCAAGATGTGGCTCATTCTTTGAGACCACTGCAAAATATTGATGATCCTAATCTACTAGTGCTGGTTTCAGCTTGAAGAGCAGTCAGGTGGATAAGTACCCAGGGCATGATGGTATCTACCCAATGTTACTTAGAGAGGCAAGTGAGGAGATTGCTGGGACTTTGACCAAGATCTTTGTATCCTCCTTAGATACAGGAGAGGTTCTGGAGGACTGGGGAATAGCTAATATTGTTCCTCTGTTCAAGAAGGGAAATAGGATAATCCAGTAAACTATAGACTGGTAAGTCTCACATTGGTGGTTGGGAATCTATTGGTGAGAATTCTTGGAGATAGGACTTCCGTGCATTTCAAAAAGCATGGCCTATTTAGGGGTGGTCAGCATGGCTTTGTGCAGGGCAGATTATGTCTTACTGGTTGACATTTTCAAGGAGTTGACAAAGGCGATCAATAAAGGTAGGGCAGTGGATGTTGTCTATGTGGATTTTAGTAAGGTCCCTCATGGTAGGCTCATCCAGAACATCAAGATGCATGGGATACATGGTGGCCGTGTAGATTCAGAATTGGCTTCCCCATAGAAGGCATAGGTGGAAGATTGGTTTTTCAGGCTGGAGGTCCGTGACTAATGATGTTCCACAGGGATCTGTACTGGAACCTCTACTGTTTGTAATTTATATAAATGACTTGGTTGAAAACGTAGATGGGTGGATTAGTAAGTTTGCAGACGATACAAAGACCAGTGGAGTTGTGGATAGTAAAAGGTTGCAGCAGGATATAGCTCAGGTGTAGGTATGGGCGGAGAGATGGCAGATGGTGTTTAATCTGGGCAAGTGTGAGGTGCTGCACTTTAGATTAGTTTAGATTACTTACAGTGTGGAAACAGGCCCTTCGGCCCAACAAGTCCACACCGCCCCGCCGAAGTGCAACCCACCCATACCCTTACATTTACCCTTTACCTAACACTACGGGCAATTTAGCATGGCCAATCCACCTGACCTGCACATCTTTGGACTGTGGGAGGAAACCCAAGCACCCGGAGGAAACCCACGCAGACACGGGGAGGATGTGCAAACCCCACACAGTCAGTCGTCTGGGGCGGGAATTGAACCCGAGTCACTGGTGTTGTGAGGCAGCAGTGCTAACCACTCTGCCACCGTGCCGCCCACTTTGGGACATCAAATATTAAGGAAAAGTATAGAGTCAATGGCAGGACCCTGAACAGCATTAATGTACAGAGGGATCTTAGGGTTCAAATCCATAACCCACTGAAAGTAGCCATACACATGGATGAGGTGGTAAAGAAGGCAAAGGCATGCTTACCTTTATTGGTCAGGGAATTGAGTACATGAGTCAGGATGTCATGTTGCAGGTTTATAAAACTTTGGTTCGGTTGCCCTTGGAGTATTGCGTTCAATTCTGTTCGCCACATTACAGGAGGCTTTGGTGAGGGTGTAGCAGGGGTTTACCAGGATGCCGCCTGGATTAGAGGGTATGAGCTATCAGGAGAAACTGGAAAAACCTGGATTGTTTTCTCTGGAGTGGTGCAGGCTGAGGGGAGACTTGATCGAAGTTCAAAAATTATGAGGTGCACAGATAGGGTTGACAGTCAGAATCTTTTCCCCAAGAGTTGAAATGTCTAATACTAGCGGGCATGCATTTAAGGTGAGAGGGAAAAGTTCACAGGAGATGTGAGGGGCAAGTTTTTTTACACAGAGCGTGGGAAGAGTCTGGAACAAGCTACCGGGAAGCAGATACGATAGGGGCATTTAAGCAGCTTTTAGATAAGCATATAAATATGCAAGGAACTGGAGGGATATACAGGAGGGCAGGCAGAAGGGATTAGTTTCATTTGGCATCATGTTTGGCACAACATTGTGGGCCAAGAGGCCGCTACTGTGTTGGACTGTTCGTATGTTCTATGTTCAACCAACTAAGTTAAAGACAGGGAAGTTTCCTGGACAATTTCGCTTTAGAATGAAATCCAAAAGGGAGGTTCAGTTGTAAGCTATTGCACAGATTAAGTAGTGACTGAATAGAAAAAATATTTTAGATTTAGATTTAGAATTACTTACAGTGTGGAAACAGGCCCTTCGGCCCAACAAGTCCACACCGACCCGCCGAAGCGCAACCCACCCATACCCCTACATCTACCCCTTACCTAACACTATGGGCAATTTATCATGGCCAATTCACCTGACCTGCACATCTTTGGACTGTGGGAGGAAACTGGAGCACCCGGAGGAAACCCACGCAGACACGGGGAGAACGTGCAAACTCCACACAGTCAGTCACCTGAGTCAGGCATTGAACCGGGGTCTCTGGCACTGTGAGGCAGCAGTGCTAACCACTGGGCCACCGTGTAAGAATGTGCAAAAATACTTCTCTCTCTCGTTCTCTCTCTGTCTCTCTCTCTCTCTCTCTCTCTCTCCCACATATTGGTACAGAAATCTTAAATATTTTAAAGCCTGACCTGGATTAATGATCATAGTTCACCAGGATGCAACGGGGGGAGGACGAGGCATCGGGGGCTGGAATGCCAGGTTCTGCATGGACTGTAAAAGCTGCAGAGCTGAGGACTTGTGATGAACTCGGGACGGCAAGGTCCCCGGGAGAAGGTTTTGCTGTTGCCCTGAGCTATTCTGTAAATAACAAGAAAACACTTGTAAAAACTGTCTGACGTAAGCTGAACTGCACATTTTAAGATCACTGAGAATTTCTCACACAGCCTTGGCCATAGAGCTCAGCAGGAAGCCATCCAATCCATCTTGTGTAAACAAGGAGGACAGAATGCATGGGTTTGGTTAAAGAAAATTGGTTGTGGAAACACTGGAGTGAAGAGCAGGGAAGAATAGTTAATCATCTGTTTTCACTCAACATCATTTTTACCACCAGATATTTAGGAAGTCATTGTGTCCTCCTAGGTTTATAGAGATTCCATTTTGGAGATTTTGGTCGATCTTGTCTTTCTATCTCAAAGAATTAACAAAATCTTGCAACACATTTCAATTACCCAGACTTCCTCCCATACTCCTCATCTTCGATATTAGGAGTGGCCAGCATGGTGGCTCAGTGGTTGGCACTTTGACTCACACTGCTAGGGACCCAGGTTCAATCCCACCCTCGGGTGACTGTGTCGAGTTGCCGGGATGTTCCAGTTTCCTCCCACCGTCACAAAGTTGCGCAGGTTAGGTGGATTAGCCATGCTAAATTGCCCATAGCATCCAGGGATTTACAGGCTAGGTGGGTTAGCCATGAGAAATGCAGGGTTAAAGGATTAGAATGGGAGGGGGGTTGGCTCTGGGTGGGATGCTGTTCAGAGTGTTGGTGTGGACTCAATGGGCGAATGCTCTGCTTTCACACTGTAGGGGTTCTATGATTCGAATGTGTTGTTTTCCTGGGTTAGGGATCCCTGCCTTGATGGTGGGTTGTAGGTAAGAAAGAAGTTACATATATTCCTCCTCAGGAGCATTTGCTAATGAAACCAGCACACAGAACAAAAAGGAACGGGAGGAGGAAGCCATTCAGGTCTTTGGATCAATTCCACCATTCTAGAACTTGGCCAATCTACATCTTAGCATCACGTGCCTGCCCTGGTTTCAGAACCCTTAATACCCTAACTCAACAAAAATCTTCAAGGCTCAGCTTTTAATTGCTTATCAACATCCAATCCACCGTTTTCTTTTGGGGAGAGTCCCAGATTTCCGTTACCCTCTCTGTGAGGAGGTACCGCTTGACATCGTGGCTTAATGGCCTGGCTGTAATTTTAAGGTTGTGTACTTGGACCCCCCTCAACCACCAGAGGTGCCCCTGCTGGGCACTACACTGAGAGGGAGCAGGTCTGTTGATGGTTTACCTCCTCAGAGATAGGTACATGGGGAGGTGAGGACCACACATGGCAGGCTGTGGTGGGCAGGGGCACTGCCTTTCCTGTCAGGGAGCTCCTCGAAGGCACATGGGATGCCGAGAAAGGATGGCCACCCCACTCCCGCCAGAGTTCACCGGAGACCTCCAGATTTTACTGGATGATCCCTCCCCTCACCTCTTGCCTCCAAATGTGTTACCCTGACTTCATGCAACTTTTGCAGTTCCTGTGTCAAGCTGGTTGGCCCATGTTCTGCCACCTCCAAAATTAATATGGCCTCCTGGAGGGGCAGTGCCCATAGGTAAAAGCAGTCCGTCCAGAAGTCTCTAATTAAGTGCAGTTAATCTCATTATAGGAAGTATGTGGAGAGGAGATTTATCAGGATGCTGCCCTGGACTGGAGGGCTAGCCATCTGAAGAAAGGTTGAGGGAGCTAAGGCTTTTCTCATTGGAGTGAAGAAGGGTTTGAGGCGACTTAGATAGAGGTGTACAAGATGATGAGAAGCATAGATATAGTGGATAGACAGAGACTTTTCCCCAGGGCAGAAATAGCTATCACAAGGGGGCATAATTTTAAGGAGATTGGAGAAAGGTTTAGGGGAGATGTCAGAGGTAGGTTCTTTACACAGAGAGTGGTGGGTGTGTGGAATGCACTGCTAGTGGCGATAGTAGAGTCAGAGACATTAGGGATATTTAAGCGACTCTTGGATAAGCACATGGATGATAGTAAAATGTCATGTATGTAGGTTTATTTGATCTTAGGTCAGCACTACATTGAGGTCGGAAGGGCCCGTACTATGCTGTACTGCTCTATGTTCTATGTCTTGATGTTTCTATCTAAGTGCAGTTACTCCAGATGTTTCCATCCAGAGCCTCATACAAGTGAAGAGTAATGTTTTGACACAGTCGAGAACAGTAGTTCCTTTCAGTGACGGATAATGCCTTGTTGAGTCTAAAACAAACGGTCCCTGGCAATTTCAGGTCTCTGTTGAATGATTTGATCTGAGAATTTGTGAACTGCAGTCTGACTCATCATTCCTGGGATAGAGAGGGTTAATCAACTCGGATTCTAGTGTAACCAGAAAGTGTTACAGTGTGCATCAGAAAAGGAAGGTGGGTAATTGCGATGTTTTGGGAACCTCTGTCATATGTTGCGTTGCAAGGTTCGGAAGGCAGGGAGAGCTGCCCAATAAGTCTGGCATCAAGATGCGAATGTAAACAATAGCTTGGGGTCAACTACTTGTTATTAGAGTCAAGATTGGAGTAGTGTTGGAAAAGCATAGCAGGTCAGGCAGCATCCGAAGAGCAGGAAGGGCTTGGCCCGAAATGTCGATTCTCCTGCTTCTTGGATGCTGCCTGACCTGCTGTGCTTTTCCAGCACTGCTCCAATCTTGACTCTAAACTCCAGCATCTGCCGTACCTACTTTTGCCAACTTGTTGTTAGAGTCAACCTGGCTTGTCTCCCATTCTGTGACAATGGTTGTTGGTTTTGTCATTGACAGAGGATGAGACAAGTCAGTCCTGCTTCCCAACATTGTGGTCTCTTAATCTGGATTGACGGCAACCAGTACTAGGTAAGAGGTTAAACATAAAGGTTTTCCTAAAGTGATAAAGTTGAGGGGTGGAAACAAAAGACTTTGAGACTCTATACTAGTTCTATGAATGTGATGACTGGCCCACCATTGAGAGAATGACATTTTGAGTGCTGCTGCTGATTTTTAATCCTCTGTCCTGGGAGTAAAGGATGGTTCCTGCACCTGAAACCTTCTTTTTGTCAGAAAGACCCAATATCCTTTCAATCACACCTGCATTTGACAAAGAAACTGGTGGCTTTGAGCCCTCAGGCTCACTCTGGAGCAAGTGTCAACTTGAAATTAATGAAAGCCGGTGACAAACCAACTTGACATGAACTTAAAAGCGAGTGCATCCTTTATTCCAGGGGATATGATGGCCTAGTGGTACTCCAGAATTAATCCAGAAACTCAGCTAATGTTCTGGAGACCCGAGTTTGAATCCTACCATGGCAGACGGTGGAATTTGCTGAGAACCAGGAATATACACACTGGAGGCACAGGTAAAATCCTGAACAGAAACATTTGGGTGGCTCGGTAGTTAGCAATACTACCTCACAGCACCAGGGACCCAAGTTCGATCCCATTTCTGCCAGGTGCTATGGTTTCCTCTCATAGTCTAAAGATGTGGAGGTAAGGTGGGTTGGCCATGCTAAATTGCCCATGGTGTCCAGGGACATGCAGGCTAGGTTACAGGAATGGGGGGTGGCAGGCCTAGGTGGGGCGCTTGTTGTAAGGGTGGTGTAGATTTGATGGGCCAAATGGCCTAAACTTCACTCTAGGGATTCTATGGTACTCTTCGTCCATTGATCTAAAGAAATAGACTAGTTTTCCAATAGGAAGTGACAGATAAAAGCTTGGTTCACTTGATTCTGTGTTTTCTTGCTTTCCCTTGTGGTGTGAGAGTAAGTCACCCCAGCAACAAGGAGTCAAATTTCTTACACAGTACAGTCCTGAACAATTGCGTCTGTTATTGAGAGCAGTTCTATGATGATATGGAGACATCGATTGATAAGGAAGAATATAACGTTTGATATTGTGGTAGTCAAATGGTTTAATGTTAAACTGTCTTGGTACTTCGTATGAAAATACCCTTCGCCGTCGTTGGCACGAGTTAGTAATTTGCTAGTTTGCTTACTGCTGCAGAGCACGTTGATGATTTCTTCTCATTTTTGCTGAGAGAGCTTTTCCTGCACTGTTGTGATGCTCTCAGTCTGGAGTTTGGCTGATCTGGAAGAATGAATGGGAAAGAATTGTGAAAGATTAGAACAAGATACTGCTGGAACAGTCAGAAGGAGGAGTGAAATGTAGACACAGCCTCTATCTTAATTCTAATTCCTGGCTTCGTTCCACATCATAACGCTTTTGCCTAACAAAAGTCTATCACAGTTTCAAAAAAGATTGAAAACTCATCTCCACCTTCAACAGAGAAAGTTCCAGATTTTCATTATTAGAGTTTCAATGAAGTATCACCCCAAAATGGCCTGACATGAATGTTAATGTATTACCCCTTGTGCTGGACTCCATTTCTCTAGATGTTTTGAGTCAAGCGAGATAGGGGTGAAAGCAGGAACAGGGGACTGAGTTGAATGGCTGTGATCATATGAACGGCAGAGCCGGTTCAAAGGGCTGAATGGCCTATTCTTGCTTCTATTTTCTATGTATCTGTGTTTCTCCAACTAGAGGAAATGGTTTATTTCTCAACCGATTCTATCAAACTCCTCTTCAATCATCTCAGTCAGAGCATCCTCTATGTTCATGGGAATATCTCAGTTCCTGGTTATAATGAGTGAACCGTTTTCACTCCTGGTGAATCTTGCCCAGGCCTTCCTGAAGGGGTAGGGTCCAGAACAGAACAAAGGTGGCTATGGCATCGTGCGCAGGCCCAGGCATTATGGTTCCAACAGGCTGTGCCAAGAAGTCATTGCCAGTTCCGAATATGCCACCTTCCTGATCTTAGCAAAGATGTCGATCAGCCAGAATCACCCTGGGCTCTCTCCTGCTCTCTGGGACAGACAGAAACACTCTTTATTCTCCCTTTAACTGGTGTACAGAAGGGCATGGGTGGCAGGCTAGGGATAAGGGGGGCATATAGGTGGGAAATAGTTGCATAAAGGAGAAAAGAAATCTATTCCTGGTAACAAAGCTCAAAGTTAATTTTGAAGCTATCTAGGGGGTGATTTTCAGATTGCAAAATCTATTTGAGCTCTTATGTTACATGTGAAACTCATTTTCAAGCGCAGGGATGACACAGGAGGAGACTTTTAAGATGCAACTTCCATGCAATTCGCAAGAGAGAATGGCCAAAAGAATGTCCTCCGTACAGCTGAGCAATGCAAAGCTATCGTCTATCAAAATCTGACAACTTCCCTTGTTTAATGAAGGATGTTAGCACAAGGGGATTAAAACACTGCCAATTCAGACGTGCTGCGTCCCTCCATAAGTACTCCACAACTAGTCAAAGGCTAAAGATCACCCTGAATTCTACCTTCGCTAAAGCCCTAATTGCCCCTAAATGAAGCATTTTCTACATTCCTATGTGTACACCTGACCATGAGTGTTGGTTAACGTGAATGTAATGCTGTGCAGTCTGTCAGAGGGCTGCATTTCCAGAGCCCAGTCTTGAAGGCAGAAGGAGAACCAAAGGGTGGTGGGGGGGGCAGGGAGTGGATGCACAATAAGGTGGCACCCCCCCATATCCTGCAGCTCCGAAGGTTTCCCAGGACGTAGGCCGGGACCTGAATTTTCTGGCAATGCCAGAGCAGGGTTCAACCAATTCAGATCATTTAGACTGCAAGTAAATTACTGCAGATGCTGGAATCTGTACTGAAAGGAAAAAATGTTGGAGATCAGAGTGGGTTGGGCAGCATTCATAGAAAGAAAGTAAGCAAATTATTTGAATCTGAATGGCTCTTCAAGAGCTGTAACCTCCAGTGTTTTTTGTTTTTCAAGTCAGGTTAAATGTTGGGCCTCACTGGCATATTGCCACTGGCCTCACTCCTCATTTGCAAAAATATATTTATTCTTAAATTATCTGCAAGTACATTATAAAACAGTTCAAGTTAGACATTACAGAAAATATAATATAAGTATCATATTTCCCATTGGAACTATGCAATGTTTGGGGTGGCACGATGGCTCAGTGCTCAGCACTGCTGCCTCCCACCATCAGGGACCTGGGTTCAATTCCACCCTTGGAGGCGTGGAGTTTGCACATTCTCCCCATGTCTGCATGGCCCAAAGATGAGCAGGCTAGGTGGACTGGCCATGGGCCATGGACAGGGGATGGGGAGGACCTGGCTGGGCTGCTCTTCAGAGGGTCAGTGTGGACTCGATGGGCCAAATGGCCTGTTTCCACACTGTTGAGATTCGATGATATTAGGTGCCTCCATTCAACTGGAATATTTATTAAATATGACAAGAAACTATTTACATTCAAATACAAGCAATGAGAAGTTCTATAAGTTAAGAGGGATATCATGGGCAGCAAGTCTTAGACAGTGGTCTTTCCACACTGCTCCATGATGGCAGTTGTCCCAAGTTTTATGCGTCCCTCAGCAAATGGTCCTGCACCTTGGCATGTGCCAGTTTGCAACACTCAGTTGGGGGCAACTCTTTACACTGGAAGACTAAGAGGTTTTGGACAGACCAAACCTCAATGCACTTCTAGAGAGACAAAGGTAATGCTGCACCTTTCTCAGACGTGTCCCTTCCACAGACTAATGGGGGAATGACCACTTCAACTCAACCAGTGAGTTGGTAATCACTTGGCCTCAGAGGCTTGTATTCACTAAATAAATAACTGAGTGCCTACCCAAGGTTCCCAATTGGAGGGAAAACGAGGAGGTGACCAATTGTGACTGCTGGTTGGTCACTACTTCAGAACCCCAAGTCTTGTGGAAAAATCCAGGATCTAATCCTGCTTATAATAGTATCTTTCCAGCAGATTGGGTAGGAAAGCACTCATTCCATAAGTGGGACTGCATTTAAATACAGTGACTGAGAGAAAGAGAGGACTACAGATGCTGGAGAGTCAGAGTCAAAACGTGTGGCACTGGCAAGCGCAGCAAGTCAGGCAGCATCCAAGCAGCAGGAGAATCGACGTTTCGGGCATAAGCCCTTCATCAGGAATGTGGAGGGTGGGAAGGGGGCTGAGAGATAAATAGGAGGGTGGGGGTGGGGGTGGGGGTGGGGCTGGGGGGGCAGGTAGCTGGGAAGGTGATAGGTGGATGAAGGTGGGAGGATGATTGTGATAGGTTGGTGGGGAGGGTGGAGCAGATAGGTGGGAAGGAAGATGGACAGGTAGGACAGTTCAAGAGGGTGGTGTCAAGTTGGAGAGTTGGATCTGGGATGAGGTGAGGGGAGGGGAGATTCTGAAACTGGTGAAGTTGACATTGATGCCATGTGGTTGAAGGGTCCCAAGATGGAAGATGAGGCATTCATCCTCCAGTCGTCGGGTGGCTTGGATTTGGCGGTGGAGAAGGCCCAGGACTTGCATGTCCTTGGGGGAGTGGGAGGGGGAGTTGAAGTGTTTGGCCCAGGGTGGTGGGATTGCTTGGTTGTTGGGTGTGTGGTTGTGTGTGTCCCAGAGACGTTCCCTGAAATGCTCTACAAGATGGCGTTCTGGCTCCCTGACGTAGAGGAGACCACATCAAGAGCAATAGACACAATAGATAAGGTCGGTGAATGTGCCAGAAAATCTTTGCAGAAATGTGCCAGATGTGAAAAGACTCTTTGGAGCCTTGGACAGGGGTGAGGGGGGAGGTGTGAGAGGAGGTGTAGTCCAGGTTTCTGGGGGAGTTGGTGGGTTTGAAATAGATGTCCATGTTGAGTCAGTCACTGGAGATGGAAATGGAAGGGGAAATAGGTGCTCAAGATGGTCCAGGCGAACCTGAGGTCAGGGTGGAAGGTGTTAATGAAATTGATGAACTTTTTTACCTCCTCGTGGGAGCATGAGGTGGCATTGATATAGTCTTCGATGTAGCGGAGGAAGTGGTTGGGGGTGATGACAGTGTAACTGCAGAAGATGGACTGTTTCACATACCTGACAAAGAGACAGCAGAGCTGGGAACTATGTGGGTGCCCATGACTACCCCTTTGGTCTGGAGGAAGTGGGAGGATTCAAAGGAGAATTTGTCAAGGGTGAGGACCGGTTCAGCCAAACAAATGAGTGTGTCGGTGGAAGGGTACTGGTTGGGTCGGCGGGGGAGAGAGAAACAGAGGGCTTGAAGGCCTTCACCATGGCCGATGAACGTGTACAGGGACTGGATGCTCAGGGTGAAGGTGAGGCATCGGGGGCCAGCGAAACGAAAGTCATGGAGGAGGTGGAGGGTGTGGGTGGTGTCCCGCTGTATGTGGGGAGTTCCTTGAGCAAGGGGGTCAGGATGGTGTCGAGATATGAGAAAATAAGTTCGGTGGGCAGCAGCAGGCGCTGACCAGGGCAGTCACGTTTGTGGATTTTGGGTGGGAGGTAGAACCGGGCGGTGCGGGATTCCCGGACTATGAGATTGGAGGCTGTGGATGGGAGATCTCCTGAGGTGATGAGGTTGTGGATGGTCTGGGACACGATGGTTTGGTGATGAGAGGTGAGGTCGTGATCGAAGGGGTGGTAGGTGGAGGTGTTTTTGAGTTGCACCTGGCTTAAGGATGTAGAGGTCAGTGCACCAAACTACCACTGTGTGCACCTTCCCCCCCCCCCCCCCCCCCTCCATCCGCTGGTTTAATGGTGATGTGGGAATTGGAACAGAGGGAGTGGAGGGCTGCCCTTTTGCAAAGCTGAGAGAGTGGAGTTGGTGAGGGGGTGGACTGGTTGGGGCAGTCAATGTCATGGCAGCAGTTGGAGATGAAGACGTCGAGGGCGGGTAAGAGAACAGGATGGGGTGTCCAGGTGGATGGAGTATGTTTGAGGCAGCAGCGGGGTCTTTGGAGGGTGAGTGGGAGTCATGATTGAACAAATAAGCATGGAGGCAAAGTTCGATGTCATAACCAGTTTGGAATTCATTGACCCGGCAACGTGGTGAGATGAAGGTGAGATCTTTACTGAGGACTGATCGTTTATCCTCAGAGATGGGCAGGCCTGGGGAGATGGAAAAAACCCACAGGGCTGTGGGCTGGGGCCTGGGGCCTGGAGGGGTGGAGCCTGGTGTAGAGTTGGAGTTGGGAGTGGGGGCAGGGACTCTCGCTGGAGTGGGGGCAGTCATGTGGTCATTGGTGATGTCACTGGAGGAAGTGACGTAAATGGCGGTGGTTGGGGAGGGGCGTGGAAGCTGTGTATTCCCACGGGAACAGAAGAGACGCTCCGTGTGACGTTCCCAGAGGCAGTGTGCTCAGTGGCAGCTGTGGAGGCGACATGGTTGGTGGAGCTTCAGAGTGAGGGAGGTGGAAGTGGCACATTCAGCAGCAAATGCGGGGTGGTGCATACGGTGGTGGAATCGGTGCTTTCGGCAGCATGTGCAGCGGGGGGGGAGGGGGTTGTGTGGCATGGTCATTGGCGATGTTTGGGCAAGTGACATCAGTGGGGGCAGAAATGACATCGGCAGCAGCAATCACAGGGGTGGAAGTGACATAGTGCGCAGCGTTCGTGGAGGTTTTGGAGGCGATCGTGGAGGCGCTGGTCCTGGCGGTGATCATGGAGGTGGTGGTCTTTAGTCCCTCTATCCCCAACCCCTCCCCATTCCTGATGAAGGGTTTATTCCTGAAACATGAACTCTCCTGCTCCTCGGATGCTGCCTGACCTGCTGTGCTTTTCCAGCGCCACATTTCCCCACTCTGTATTTAAACATGGACGACCCGTGTTGAAAGGGTAGTGTGTTACAACTTGCCTTGATAATGTTTTCCCACATTTGGTAAAAAGCTTTGTGGGGGAAGACATACGTCAGACACAAGGGACGTGTAGGGATGAGAATGTTCACTGTGTCAACTCTCGCCAGTGCCACTGTCCAGCAGCTATCATTATCCCTCCAATGGGCTGCCAGAGGAAGTGGTGGAGGCTGGTACAATTACAGCCTTTAAAAGGCATCTGGATGGGTATATGAATAGGAAGGGTTTGGAGGGAAACGGGCCAAGTGCTAGCAATGGAACTAGATTAGGTGAGGATATCTGGTCGGCACGGATAAGTTGGACCGAAGGGTCTGTTTCCGTGCTGTACCTCTCCACAACTGATAAATCTCGGGGCAGCTTTCCTTCAGGAGAGTTGGCTCTTGTGCAGATCAGCCCGATTTTTACCTCACCTGGGATAGGGTCAGGTCGAGTATACTGTGAACGGGAGTCCCTGCACTGACTGCTTCCATCGTTCCCAGCAGACACCATCCTTGGTAAGGTGAAATCCGGGTGGGTAGGAGAAGCCAGACTCTGACCCCAAGGACAGCGGGTTGGAAAGTTGTAGAAGCTCGGTTTCTGACTGCAAAAAAACAAAGGTGTCTCAGACACTGCAAAGCAAGGCAAGACAGTTGGCCAAACACTTCCTAACTTACAGCTCATTCTTATGGTCATTTGTCACTAGCAAGAGTCATAGAGCTATCAAAATTCGGCTGGCTGAGTGATTGGATTGTAAAGAAGTAAGAATTGAACATTTAAAAGAAACTATTCTTTCTCTGTGAAGATTTTGGGGTAGTCAGAATCACATGTCAACACCAGAATGCAAACTCCCCATCGACTCCTGAATAATGTCTCTCGAAGGTTCTGTTTCTTCTCAAGCTAACAACCACACAGGGATTGTTTTCCTGAGGCTTCTTTTTAGTGCCAGAAGCTGAGCCCTGTAGGGTTGTGAGCTCTGAATCACACTGTTACCTCTCCTATGGTGGCAGTGTGGATGTAGTGTGTCTTTAATGTGGGCCAATTCTGGTAAAGTCCATGATATGCTCTTGCAATCAATGGGGGTATAAATACAACTTCCCAGCATCCAGCTCCTTTGGAGGGGAAGGTTTGAGATTTCCACTACCCTCTACGTGAACAAGGGCATCCAGAGTTGCTTTCAAACTTGAAGACCCCTCACTTTGTTGTGTCAGAGCTGAGGGACCTGGAGCAACCTTGTGATGGGGTTGCACCTTACTGGGGTATAAATGGCACAGCAAGGCCAGAGCTGGAACACACTCAGAGGAACATTCTGGAAGGAACACAGTGAGCACATGGGACATAAATATATGAAGAATATAGGTTAGAATGTTACAGCACAGTATAGACCCTTCAGCCCTCAATATTGTGCTGGCCTTTTATCCTACTCTAAGATCAAACTAACCTCCATACCCTCCATTGTACTGTGCCTATCCAAGAGGCTTAAATGTCCCAAATGTCTTTGATTCTACTACCACTGCTGGCAGTGTAATCCACACCCAGCACTCTCTGTGTAAGGAACATTCCTCTGATGTGTCCCCTAAATCTTCCTCCAATCACCTTAAAATTATGCCCCGTTATGATAGCCATTTCTGCCCTGGGAAAAAGAGTCTGGCTATCTACTCTATAGAGTCATAGAGTCATAGAGTCATAGAGATGTACAGAATGGAAACGGACCCTTCGGTCCAACCCGTCCACGCCGACCAGATATCCCAACCCAATCTAGTCACATCTGCCAGCACCCGGCCCATACCCATCCAAATGTCTCTTAAATGTTGCAATTGTACCAGCCTCCACCACTTCCTTTGGCAGCTCATTCCATACACAGACCACCCTCTGCATGAAAAAGTTGCCCCTTAGGTCTTTTTTATATCTTTCCCCTCTCACCCTAAACCTATGCCCTCTAGTTCTGGACTCCCCTACCCCAGGGAAAAGACTTTGCCTATTTATCCTATCCATGCCCCTCATAATTTTGTAAACCTTTATAAGGTCACCCCTCAGTCTCTGACACTCCAGGGAAAACAGCTCCAGTCTGTTCAGCCTCTCCCTATAGCTCAAATCCTCCAACCCTGGCAACATCCTTGTAAATCTTTTCTGAACTCTTTCAAGTTTCACAACATCTTTCCGATAGGAAGGAGACCAGAATTGCACGCCATATTCCAACAACATCCTAACCAATGTCCTATACAGCCGCAACATGACCTCCCAACTCCTGTACTCAATGCTCTGACCAATAAAGGAAAGCATACAAAAGCTGCCTTCACTATCCTATCTACCTGCGACTCCACTTTCAAGGAGCTATGAACCTGCACTCCAAGGTCTCTTTGTTCAGCAATACTCCCCAGAACCTTACCATTAAGTGTATAAGTCCTGCTAAGATTTGCTTTCCCAAAATGCAGCACCTCACATTTATCTGAATTAAACTCCATCTGCCACTTCTCAGCCCATTGGCCCATCTGGTCCAGATCCTGTTGTAATCTGAGGGAACTTTCTTTGCTGTCCACTACACCTCCAATTTTGGTGTCCTCTGCAAACTTACTAACTATACCGCTAATGCTCATATCCAAATCATTTATGTAAATGACAAAAAGTAGAGGACCCAGCACCGATCCTTGTGGCACTCCACTGGTCACAGGCCAATGCCTCTCATCATCTTGTACACCTCCATCAAGTCACCACTCATCCTTCTTCGCTCCAATGAGGAAAGCCCTAGCTCCCTCAACCTTTCTTCATAAGACACGCCCTCTAGTCCAGGCAGCATCCTGGTAAATCTCCTCTGCACTCTCGCTAAAGTTTCCACATCTTTCCTGAAATAAGATGATCAGAACTGAACACAATATTCCAAGTGTGGTCTAACCAGAGCATTATAGAACTGCAGCATAACCTTATGGCTCTTAAACTCAATCCTCCTGCTAATAAAGCCAACACACCATACGCCTTCTTAACAACCTAATCAACTTGGGTGGCAACCTCAAGATCTCCCTGTTCCTCCACACTTCCAAGAATCTTCCCTTTAACCCTGTATTCTGCATTCAGATTTGACCTTCCAAAATGAACCACTTCACACTTTTCCAGGTTGAACTCCATCTGCCACTTCTCAGCCCAGTTCTGCATCCTGTCAATGTCCCGTTGCAACCTACAACAGCCCTCCACACTATCCACAACTTCACCAAACTTCTTGTCATCAGCAAACTTACTAACCCATCCTTCCACTTCCTCATCCAAGTCATTTGTAAAAATCACAAACAGTAGAGGACCCAGAACAGATCACTGTGGAACACCACTGGCCACTGAGCTCCAGGTTGAATAGTTTCCACCCTCTGTCTTCTATGTATCCAGACAGCCAGATTTCCCTGTATCCCATGCCTCTTTACTTTCTGAATGAGCCTATCACGCCTTGCTAAAATCCATGTACACCACATCCACTGCTCTACCTTCAGTGAGTTTTGTCACATTCTCAAATAATTCAACAAGGTTTATGAGGCATGACCTGCCCCTCACAAAGCCATGCTGACTATCTCCAATCAAACTATCCTTTTCCAAATAATCATAAATCCTGTCACTCAGAATCCTCTCCAATAATTTGCCCACCAACCAATGTAAGACTGACTGGCCTGTAAATTCCAAGGGTTATTCCTATTCCCTTTCTTGAACAAGGGAATAACATTTGCCATTCTTCAACCGGTCTGGTACATTAGTCCTAATGTAACTAGATCACAGCCTGGTGTACTTATGATCTACATGTATAGCAATATCTTGTATTAGTGTATCATAAACAGTTGTTAATCTTGGCTTCTGCTCGACCAGCTGTCCTGGTGATTTAAGCCTTGATAATATCGTGGCGAAACACTCGCATCAAGAAAACCACAGACAGATCGCCAGATGTGGTCGACCCAAGGCTCTGAACCCTGGAAAGGGGGCAGATGACCAGTTCCCGAGGCTCTGTGGGACACAGGCCAGGAGCAGAAACCATGCCTGTGAGCAGGACTAGCTCCTCTTTGTACAGTTCCTTTGCATTAAAGGTTCTCATTCCATCTGCAACTTTAATTGTGATGTGCCCTTGCCCATTCGTTTTGTGAGTTTTGCTTGAGTAACCACGCAGAAACTGAAGTATCGTGAATTTGAGCTCCTTAATCTCAGACATCTCTTTGAGTGAGCAGCACTGGTGGTGCTCCAGGGAAATAAGGCAACATGTTCAATTGCGCATATACCTACTTGACTGGTAAGGTCTCTGGGACGAATTGGCACACGTTTGCAAAAGATTCTTCCTTTGCCTTGTCTGATTGAAAATTATGTTGAGCATTATTTTTTGGGAGTGCATGTTCATAGTCTGTGAACTGTTCTCCATCTTTGCATGGGTCCTTTAGCTTTGATTTTCCATGACCAGGAGTGAACCATGCTACAGCCTAGGGGGAAGATCACAGTTCAGTTAAAGGGGACTGAGAAAGCATTCAATTATTGATCCAAAATCTTAACAAGAGTCCATATCAGTGGGTGACATACCCTTGACCCTGTGACATTTTCCACTAGAATGTATCAATCAAGCACTAACGGAACTCACGATTGGCAAAACAGCCCAGAGTAAGCCAATTCTCTTCACTTAATTATTGTATGTACAGTTCTTGCAACTCTTTAGCCTGTTCCCCTCACTGGGGGTATAGGTCCATAGCCCACACAAGCAAGGCTTTCTGTTGCTCGGCCTTGCTAAGACTCCCTGACTCCCCCAAGGGCTCCTTGGCAGTGGTGAAACTGCATGCAGTTCCAGCTGTGGCCACTGCTCTGGGTTGGCGCTACTGAGGCAACACAGCCGCCAGCCAGTCAGGTTGGTCACAGCTCAATGAAGCAGGATTAAACTGGTTAACTGTGTGTTGGCCAACACAGATGTGGGTGTAATTTTACGATATTACACCCTTTCCAACCAGCATATCTGAAGTGTTGTTGGGGGGGGTGGGGGGAGAAACAGAGATGATGGGGCAGGAAAACAAAATGGAGGTTAGAGTGGTGCTGGAAAAGCACAGTAGGCCAGGCAGCATCCGAGGAGCAGGAAAATCGACGTCTTGCTCCTACTCCTCGGATGCTGCCTGACCTGCTGTGCTTTTCCAGCACCACTCTAATCTAGACTCTGGTTTCCAGCATCTGCAGTCCTCACTTTTGTCGAGGAAAACAAAATGGGGTGGGCCTGCCCACTCTCCATCACTCTCCCATTTCACGCTGGGAGGGAAAGGAGTCGGACAGCTCTATCCCCCATGCTCCCTGCCCCCATTAATGACAAGCATCAGCCCCACTCTCGCTCTGCCATTACAATGCACGGTTTCATTGAGATGGCAACCAATTGTTAGGAACTGGAAGCATACCTTGGTCAGAGTGGTTCTCTGTGCCCATTGGAACCAACATCCTGCACCCTCCAACCCCCTCCAGCTCACTCCTCCCACTGAATATGCTCTTGGCACCTAAGCCGAGCCCATGCCTGTCTGAAATCTCAGACTTAAGCCCAGGCGCAACCATTCTTCATTCGCAGGGACAGCCCGCAGTCCTGGCTGTGCAGTCCCACTCGATCCTGACACTGTCAGGCTGAGCCTAGGATCTGATGCAGCTCTCTCAACAGAGTGACCTCTGCCCAGGTGGGGAAGGGGAGTCTCACTCTGAGTCAGACAAGGTGGATTGCACTGTAAAAGCCCCACTCTGGGGCAGCATGGTGCATGGGCTGACAACCAACAAACAAGTCAAGGATGGCAGGAAATCCTGTAAAATCCTGCCCACGATGGACAGAATGGCTTCGCAGTGGGACCAATGAGATGGGAGAATGGTGTTTAATTTGGATATATGAGACATGTTACATTTTGGTAAGACAAACCAGGGCAGGACTTACACAATTAATGGTAGGGCCCTGAAAGATGTATTGTCAAACAGAGAGACTTAGTGTTTCAGATACATAGGTCTCTGAAAGTGGCGTCAAGGCAGAGAGTGTGAAGAAGGCACTTTTTATTGCTCAGACCATTGAGTATAGGAGTTGGGACGTCATGTTCTACAGGACATTGGTGAGGCTACTTTTGGAATACTGCATTCTGCTTACCCTGCTATGGGAAGGATATTATTAAATTGGAACGGGTCCAGAAAAGCTTTACCAGGGTGTTACCGGAACTGGACGGTTTGAGTTCTAAGGAGAGGCTGGATAAGCTGGGACTTTTATTCCCTGGAGTGTAGGAAACTAAAGAGTGACCTCATAAGGGTTTATAAAATCATTAGGGGCAGTGATCAGGTGAATACCAATGGTCTTTTCACTCGGGTAGAGGCGTTCAAAACCAGAGGACAAAGGTTTAAGGTGAGAGGGGAAATATTCAAAATTGACCTGAGGGGCAACGTTTTCACGCAGAGGGTGTTGCATGTATGGAAGGAGCTGCCAGAGGAAGTGGTAGCGTTAAGTACAGTTACAACATTTAAAAGACAGATGCATGGATAGGAAAGGTTTAGAGGGATATGGGCCAAATGCTGGCAAATGGGTCTAGTTTAATTTGGGGAACCCGGTCAGCATGGTCAGGTTGGGTTGAAGTGTCTATTTCTGTGCTGTATGACTCTACTGCTGTAATACCACTGGATTACTGAAGGTATAATCAAGAGCTAATTACCTGCCCGTTGGGTTTGCACAAGATTGTCGTACATTCTGGACCAGTTCCGAATTTATTACTTTCCTTCAACAAAAAGTCTTTTGGAGGACTGTGTGGGACCTTTGCTTCAGCTGCCCAGACCTAAAAAAAAGCCGTGAATGAAACTGTGTCAATAGCTCAAAGGCAGAGACTTCAAATTAAATATTCCCGGGTTGTGGGCATCGTCAGCTAGGGCTGGCACACTTTACTCATCTCTTGCTGCTATGAGGTGGGGCTGGGCACCATCTCATTGAACCCCAGGGGAGCATTTTCAGCCAGACTTGGTGCCACACCTTGGCGCAGGAATAATAGGGTCCCAAATGGTAGTGGCCCACCTGCAAGCCGAGGTAAAGGTGGCAAGGTAACTCGGACCAAGCTGGACAGAATGTGAATCCAGACAAAAAATGGTGACAGCAGAGGATCGCTCCAAGTCAGCTTCCAAGGAATTTGTATGAGCAGGGTTTGCATTCAACCAATGGGCATCCTGTACTTACCGTTATACTGGACCCTGCATTTACCCGGGTCCTGGGTGGGAAGTGGTACACTGTCACTGGGTGTCCACCAATGTTCTGCTGCAAGATGTAGTTCCCAATGTCTTCCTCCGTGTTGAGTGAGATATTTAAGAGCCGCACAAAGTGGCCATTGGCAGCGACTTCGATTATTTTCATGTTGCCCATGGTGCTGGAAGAAAGAAATGGTTTGACCTCACTTTGCCTGAGAAAGTTGAATACCGTGCGCTCAGAAACAGGAGGAGGCCCTGAAACCCACACTGCGAGGGGAACCATGGGGACCTCCTCCACAGAAGCCAACGTGGGCTCGCTGTCCAATGACTCTCACAGCCAGAGGACCAATCAGAGGGTGTCAGGGCAGGGGAAGCCCCTTTCACAAGGCAGTCCCATGGCAGCCACTACACTCAGAGAAGCCTACATTCAGGCCTAATGGGAATTGCTGGACCACCACCCCTTCCACCACCACAACCCTGCCACTGACAACCCAATCCCCCTCCCCCAGCTCTCTACCACTACCAATCCTGGCATTGGGAAGGAAGGCCAGCTGCACAGTCTCACTGGCCTCCTTTAATTAGCCTCATTGAGTCAATAACAATCTTCATCAGCCAGCACTCCCAATCCCTCCCCACATCCTCTCCTCTCCCCGAAGTCTGCTTCTGTGAAAGCGGTGCCAGCACGTGGGAAACAGAACCTCAAAACTGGTTCGGTTCTTTTAACCTCACAATATCAAGTGCCTTGATGGCAATACTGCTACTGGACTATTAATCCATGACGCCATTTATTGCCATGGGGACAAATCCCGCCATGTCTGCCGGTAGAATTAACTAGTAGCAAGGGGATTAGAAATTAATCTCAGTGATGGTGACCATGAAAGTATTGTTGTAGGAATGCAACTGGTTCACTAATGGCCTTTTGGGAAGGAAATCTGCCATTCTTACCTAGTCTGGCCTACACATGACTCCAGGTCCACAGCAACGTGGCTATAGGATCATAGGAATAAGAGCAGGCCATTCAGCCCATGGAGTCTGCTCTGTCATTTAATTCAATCATGGGTGACCAAACTTCACTTTGACCACATTATTCCCTTTACCCTTCACATCACTGATAATCAAAACTTGATTCACCTCTAATTACACTCAGAGACAGAATTTTCCCCAGGCCTCTGAGGTAGAAAATTCTAAAGTATCACCACCCTCTGAGTAAAACTAATTCCTCCTCACCTGATTCTCAAATGGCACTCTGCTTATTTTTAAATTGTGACCTCCCACTCCAGACTCCCCGACCAGGATAAACATTTTACCTGCATCTACCCTGTCTATCCCTGTTGTGGTTCTAAGGAAGCATTTCGATAGATGTTCTGAATTCTAATCACAAATGCTCTGTGTTAAGAAGATATCATGTCAACTCTAACAGTAAAGGTAAAGTTTCCATAATCCAATGGGCCATACACTGCTTTCGCATTAGAGAGAAACAGAGACAGAGAGAGATGACTGATTACATCTAATATGCTGAGTCTTTAACACTCTCTGAAATGGTTGAGTGAGCTACTCGGTTGTACCAAACTGCTACCAGAGACCAGATGAATTGTAACTCTACACCACTTTCTCAAAGGCAATCAGATAACAAATGGGTTTTGCTTCATGGCAAGGTAAGAATTAAAAGAATTCACCCTGCCCCTGGTCCCACCCTCTTGTTGAGACTGGTGAATGTTGGAGTAAACAGATATTAAGCACACGAGTCTGAGAAGCTGGCTCATTTCATCACAAGATGACCCTACTCCAACGTCCCCACCCTGTAACTACTTCAATATATCCTTTCCCAACATAAAACAAAGAAAGACAAATACAAGAGTCACACCCCATTACTTTAATATCTCTATAGGCTTTCCCTCAGGTCACTCACCTGTCATGAGATTAATCAGTAACCCCATAAGCCTCCAGGGGGAAGCCCTGCACAGGGCTGGCTACCTGTTCACGAGAGGTTGCAGTAACAAAGCAGACTCCAATCACCATGGTGACCAGCAGGGGAGGAAATGCTCAAATGTTGGAAAAGGCGTTCACATTCCACAAGCAACACACAAGTCAGAGACTGATCACATGCACAGTGATGAATCTATACTGTATCTTCTCACTGATTCAACTCTTTACAAGAATATTCTAGGTTAATTGATGTTTTATAATGATTTCAGTTCCCTTCTGATAGTGAAATCCCTTTGTACTCTCCCACATTAGTCAACAAATCTAACGTCACTGGAGGAGGTTGTTTGGCCTAGTCCACTTCACCTGTAACCCTGCCAATATTCCTTATTTCTCAATTCTTCCAGCAGCCCCCCCCCCCCCCCCCCCCCCCCCCCCCCACCCCCCCAAAAACAGTTACAACATTCATCGTGGTCTGAAAGAAATTCCTAGGAGACAGTGAGGACTGCAGATGCTAGAAATCAGAGTCGAGAGTGTGGTGCTGGAAAAGCACAGCAGGTCAGGCAACATCCAAGGAGCAGGAGGATCAATGTTTCGGGCATAAGCCTTTCATCCATTCCTGAAGAAGGGCTTATGCCCGAAACGTCGATTCTCCTGTTCCCTGGATGCTACCTGACCTGCTGTGCTTTTCCAGCACCACACTCTCGACTCTGAAAGAAATTCCCCTTAGTTCACCAAGGCCATCAGTATAGCCCACCCCTTCCAAACTCCACACCCTGGGTATATTACAAGTTATTATAGATCCCTGTCCTTGCATACTCAACCCTCCTGTCTATTTCTCCCTGCCTATCCTATCCATGGTAAAAATCACACGATATAATCCAACAGGTTTATTTGGTAATGCAAGCTTTTGGAGCGTTGCTCCTTTGTCAGGTAGCTACCTGGACTATAACCTGGTGTTGTGTGATTTTTACCTTTGTCCACGCCAATCCTTCACCATGGCTAGCCTATCCAAGCCATTCATCATTTTCAACATCTTTATTAAATCTCCTCATAACCTTCTCGCACCTGGGAGGACAATCCCAGCTTCTCAACACTTCCTAGTCAACAAGTAATGAGTAAAGAATTTGGGGATATCCATTTGGGAAGAAACCAGCCAGCATTACTTCATCTGGCCTACATGTGATTCCAGCCCTATACCAACATGATTTTCTCTCAACTACCCTCTGACATAACCCAGTTGATTTCAACGACACCATCTCTCAAGAGACTCTTATAGAGTTATAGAGTCATACAGCACGGAAACAGACACTTCAGTCCAACCAGTCCATGCCAACCATCATCCTAAATTAGATTAGTCCCACCTGCCTGCGCTTGGCCCATATCACTCAAAAACATTTTTTTATTCGTGTACCTATCCAAATTTCTTTTAAACATTATAACTGCACCCACATCTGCCACTTCCTCTGGACCAACCACTCTCTGTGTAAAAAATTGTCCCTCGTGTCTTTTTTAAATCTTTCTAGCCGCACCTTAAAAATATCTTGTAGTAAAAAAAAGTTCTCAAAGACCACACTCCCAAAATAAACACTTTTATGGTAAACAGCCCTGCCTCTAATAAGAATGAATTCTATAATCTGTACTGTTAATTGTATGAACACAACGCATTAAAAGAAATCTATTTATAAACAGTCGTTAACTGTGGACATTATTTCTGGACAACCTTACTTGTCGAGAATTGTTTTTTTAAATGCCCATTTCCCATAATCATGAAATGCAGAAGCAAATTTCACCATGGGAGGGCACAATTGAACAATCTTCCCAACTTTCTCAACAGTGTGAGCACATGGATAAAAGGTTTGAGACACAAAGCAATGAGTCAACAGCTGATGATGGAACATGTCTTGGTTACCTGGCGACCGGTGTGTTGAGGTCACATGTGTTCATGACTGGCTTACAAACAAGGGGCGCGTTGGTCGAGTCATTGTTCTTGAGGTTCTCAATCAAAGTGTTGTAAAAATCTCGCCCTTGACCGGATTTGCAACTGTTGGGAGAATGGGTCGGAGGCTTTGCACAGAACCACTTTGGCTCAGTTTTATTACTTTCCGACGCTGTAGAAGAAGAGATGTCATTGTAGGTGCTCCCAACAGCCTCATGGCCTTTTGCACATGGCTGCAGTCACAGGTGAACACAAGATTATAAGCAAAGACATGCCCCCCACCACCAACCCACCTCCTTCTCTCCCCTTCAGAAAAATACCAACCTTACAAGGAGGCAGTGAACAAAGAGGGTTCAGATAGCTGAACAAGGGAGACGTTAAAGCAGAAAACTTTGCTATCCTGCTTGCACAGCAGAGACTCTCCTAACGTGCAAGTAGGTGTGAACAGGCCTATATCTCAGGGTGGCTGTTGGTGAGGTTCAGATCTGCAAAGTACCTTTCCCATTGCTTCCCTGACCTTGGGCTTGTGGTGCTGTGTGGATGGGTCAGGTGGAGATGTGAGGTGTTCATCAGCCTGATGCAAGCTTTCCTGCAAATACTTCCCAGTTCCACAGCCCAAACCCTGTAACCAGATGGAAATCAGGATTGCAGTCACATTCTCTGCTATTTGCCTTAATGTTAAGGAGCGTTTTTCGAGCTGAACCATGAGGACGTTCAGGAGATGCACTCAGAGAGATGTCCTCACCTCAAAGGCCAGGAAGTCGGGGTTCAAGTCCCACCTACTCTCTTACGTACCTGTGAAATGCCCAGGTCAGTTGGGTAGAGAGGGTTTGATGGAAAGGACTGCTCATTAGCTACCCCCACACCCCATTCTCATACCCACCTTGGTACTGATTGACACCAATGAGCAGCCCATAAATGGGGAGGTGGGATTGAAAGGTATAGCAGCAGAGGGAGATCACGGGAAAGGGGCAAGAACTAAAACAGAAACAGCGTTTAAAAAAAACGACTCTGTCATGTCCTAATAAACACTCGAGCTGATGTGGCAATAAAACAGTTGCTTTTTTTATTATAGACCCTGAAACATTCACACCAAATATTTTACATTCAGTAGCAAGAGAAGACTTGAGTGTAAATACTACAACATGTTCACTCCTATCAGGGTCTTCAATCAACACTGTGAGGGTAACGTATGCATTACCATTTTCAAAACTAAAGGATGCCCAACTCTTATTTTGAAAGCGCAGAGAAACTCTTGAATTAACATGAATTGCTCCCACAAGGGAATAAATGTTTGCAGTGGTGCTTATAACTTCAATAAAAAGACAAGAATTAGGAGCAGGAATAGGATACAGTATTCCAAAGGTGAACTGCCATTCTTCCGAGAGAAGAAATTTTAAATGGTAGATTCCTTGTGTTGAAACTGTGTTCCCTTGTCCTAGATTCTGCCATGAGGGGAGATATCCACTCAGTGGATTTCCTGCCCAAGCCCTCTCAGAAGCTTGCGCATTTCAGTGAGATCAGGTCACAATGGTCAAGCCATCTGCAGCTGAGTTTCATCCAGTTAGCAAGTGTGACGTATCATCAGTATCCGAGGCTGCCAAATCTCTGGGATTCTCCAGGAATCTGTACACATTTACTGTCTGCCTGGATTGTTCAGTTCAAGGCGTGCAGCCGTTGGTGAGTTTATCTGTTGGGCAATGCCTGGGTACACCAGGATGTTACAGTAACAGCTTAAAATATCTCACTTCTTCCCTTTGTTCTTTCATGGGGTACTCCTGGCAGGGCCAGCTTTAGTTGCCCATCCCAATCTTGCCCTTTGAACTGAGAGGGCTTGCTAGGCCATTTCAGAGGGCAATTAAAGGTCAACCACATTGCTGTGTGTGTGGAGTTACACACCAGGTGAGGATGGCAGATTTCCTTCCCTAAATAAATGAATTAACCAACGGTCATCCAACAGAGCTTTGTGGAAGATTGGGATGTCTAGTTGGCATGGGCAAAGTTGGATTGAAGGGTCTGTTTCCATGCCTCCATTACAATCTCAGCAAATTTCAAAAACTCTGCAAGAGGAGACGAGGAGGGGAAGGGCAATGGGTGGAAGGAGGATTGGCATGAGATGGGGGGATCTTCGTGGGAGGAATAAAGCAGGGTAGATAGAAATGGTATAAGCTGAAGTGGGTGGCATTTAATTCACTGGTGAATGTGGGCATCGCTGGCTGGGCCAGTGTTTTTTGCCCATCCCGAACTGCCCTTGAGAAAGTGATGGTCAGCTGCCTACTTAAACTGCTACAGACCACATGCTGTAGGTAGCCCCATAATGCCCTCAGGAATGAATTTCCAGGATTTTGACTCAGTGATATTGAAGGAACACGGTTGTATTTCCAAGTCAGGATGGTAGGTGACTTGGAGGCAAACTTGCTGATGGGGTGTTCCCTTGTATCTGCTGCCCTTGTTGTTCTAGATGGGTTTGGAAGGCGCTGTCTGAGAATCTTTGGTGAATTTCCGCAGTGCACCTTGTAGATGGTACACACTGCTGCCACTGAGTGTCGGTGATGGAGGGAGTGGATGCTTGTGGATGTGGCGTTTCAATCAAATGAGTTGTTTTGTCCTGGATGATGTCAAGCTTCTTGAGTGTTGTTGGAGCTACACTCATCGAGGCAAGTGGGGAGTATTCCATCACACTCCTGACTTGTGCGTTTTAGATGGTGGACAGATTTCGGGGAGTCAGGAGGTGAGTTATCACAACAGTATTCCCAGCCTCTGACCTGCTCTTGCAGCCAATGTGTTTATGTGGCCAGTCCAGTTGAGTTTCTGGTCAATGGCAACCCCAGGGATATTGATGTGGGGGATTCAATGTTGGTAGCACCATTAAATGTCAAGGGGTGGTGGTTAGATTGTCTCTTCTTGGGGATGGTCATAGCCTGGCATTTGTGTGGCGTGAATGTTACTTGTCAGTTGTTATCCCAAGGAGGAAAAATTGAGGACTGCAGATGCTGGAGATTAGAGTCAAGAGTGTGGTGCTGGAAAAGCACAGCAGATCAGGCAGCAGCCGAGGAGCAGGAGAATCGACATTTCAGGCATAAGCCCTTCATCAGGAATCAGTTGGTGACACAAGCCTCGGTGCAATCCTGTTGCATTTGAACATTGGTACAAGGGAAAGATTTTTTTTTAGATTACTTACAGTGTGGAAACAGGCCCTTCGGCCCAACAAGTCCACACCGCCCCGCCGAAGCGCAACCCACCCATACCCCTACATCTACCCCTTACCTAACACTACGGGCAATTTAGCACGGCCAATTCACCTGACCTGCACATCTTTGGACTGTGGGAGGAAACCGGAGCACCCGGAGGAAACCCACGCAGACACGGGGAGAACGTGCAAACTCCACACAGTCAGTCGCCTGAGGCGGGAATTGAACCCGTGTCTCTGGCACTGTGAGGCAGCAGTGCTAACCACTGTGCCACCGTGCCACCCACTGTGGAAAAGAAAGGGAAGGCATGAGGGATGTTGTCAAGGATTGGGGATTTGAAGATGTTCTATTGCATAATAATACTAATTTCATTGTAAATGTTTTACAGGTATCGGGAAGTTAAAGGTAATCTTTGCAGTGAGTAATACATAGAAGAACAGCCATTCAGGGGTGAATATGTTTACTTCCTTTTTTATATTTGAACAACCTTATTTCTTGGTTCTAAACTCTGGGGGATGTGGCTATTTGACCAGTTGAAGAGCATAGAGCCTGGAGGGGATGAAGAAACCTTCAACAATACATCCAATCAGAGCCAGCCATCAGAAATTAGGGGATGATTATTAATGCCCCATGCTGTGGGACTGCTTCTAGTCTGTCTCAGAATATGTGTTGAAAATTGTCAAGTCAGTCAACACTCATGGACACTGAGGTTGATAAAGAGAGAACCAAGAGGCTATTAACCTGGAACCAGCTCAGTCTAAAACAGTGACACAAACAGGAAGTAATTCACCTTTAATGATAGATGAGGGGAGGGGGGGGGAACAAGGCCATTAGAGCATTATGACCAGACCATGGTGGGGAATATTTACCTTGGGTTGTTGCATTGAAGTCTGGGGGCAGGCAACAAGCCTTTGACCCTCTGCAGCATGAGAAGATTAGATCAACATCTGTACTTGAGTTACAGAACTCTGGGCTGAATCCAGGGATGGCAAGGAGGCCATGTGTGGACTAGCACACACTGGTTGGGTCAAATGGCCTGTATCTGCCTGACAATTTCTGTGGCAACTGTTTGTCTCTCTTCCAAACGTCTTTCTTTTTTTCTCCTTTTTCTCTGAACTTTCACCGTCCATCTCTTTTGATTCAAGCCCATTACATATCTCATCCCTTTGGCAGGGGGGTTTGGCTAGCCCAGGGAGATTGTGATCATCCTGCCCCTTTCCATTACCATTCAACAAGAGGGACATAGGAGCAGGTGAAGGCCATTCAGCCCATCAGGTCCAAACTCCACTGACTCGGTTCCCTGACCTTTGATACCCTTCACCACCTCAGTCTGTGTGAAGTGTGCACATTCTCCCCGTGTCTGTGTGGGCTTCCTCCGGGTGCTCTGGTTTCCTCTCACAGTCCAAAAATGTGCAGGTCAGGTGAATTGGCCACACTAAATTGCCCGTAGTGTTAGGTGAAGGGATAAATGTAGGGGAAAGGGTCTGGGTGGGCTGCTCCTCGGAGGATCGGTGTGGACTTGTTGGGCCAAAGGGCCTGTTTCCACGCTGTAAGTAATCTAATCTAATTAAGCACCAAAAAAGCATCTGGAAATGACTTGTTCACTGTGCGTAGGGGATACTGGGTGAATAGAGGGAAACAGGTCAGCCTGCAATCTGCAGAGTTTTCATGATAAAGTTATAAAGCATAAACATGCAACAACATCATTAAAGTTTGTTGGATTGCAAAAGGCGCTGGGGTATTCTCCAACATTAGCTTTTTTTTTATTCATTTGTGGAACATGGGTGTCAGTAGCTGGGTCAGCATTTATTGCCCGTCCCTAGTTGCCCCTTGAGAAGGTGGTGGTGAGCTGCCTTCCTGAACCCCTGCAGTCCATGTGCTGTGGGTTGACCAGGGAGCTCCAGGATTTTGACCCACGTGACAGTGAAGGAACGGCGATATATTTCCAAGTCAGGACAGTGAGTGGCTTGGAGGGGAACCTGCAGATGGTGATGTCCCCATGTCACTTCTGTCCTCGTCCTTCTAGATGGAAGTGGTGGTGGGTTCGGAAGGTGCTGTCTAAGGATCTTTGGTGAATTTCTGCAGTGCATCTTGTAGATAGTCCACACTGCTGCTACTGAGCGTCAGTAGTGGAGGGAGCAAATGCTTGTGGATGTGGTGCCAATCAAAGTAGAGTGTAGCTGTGTTGAGTATCCAGGATTGTAACTACTCTGCCACAGGACAGGAAGAGTTTAGCTTTGTCTGGCAGTTTTTGGCATTAGTGCCCATATTATACCAATGAGAGAGCTGTCTGAGACTGACTGACTTGCTTCATTACAAACCTTGCAACCAGCGACCTTCTCAACATTGGAAGCTTCAGTCATGATCAAAGGCAAGTGGGCAAACCTAACACTGTGCAATCATGGACAATTCTACCATGGCGCCAATCCTAAATTGATGCGTCCTGGCCCCTGTTAATACGACGAACCTTATAAACCAGTGAGGGTCAGTTCAAGATCAAGTGCGTGCTGTATTGACAAAGTGAGGAGAATACACAGTTCAAAAGAAAAAAATGAACTTTGACTTCTTAATTGTCAGATATTAATCAATTGCACAATCACGGTAACGTAAAACTAAGTCTTCATCATCTTACCCATACATTGTTCAAGTTTAAATTTCGACGTGTCAGTCGGATTATTAGGTTTCGCGTATGTTACTGAAGACACGGGGCATGGCCGACTTGAAGCAGGTCTGCAACTTGCTGAGGGATTTGCAGGAGGAGGGCACGGGCTCATCGGAAGAGGTGACGGGCACCGTGGCCGGTTCATCGATGTGCACAAGGCAAGGGCAGAAGGCGGTGGGCAGCTGAGCCGGCTCACAGGAAGGCAGGGTGGGATACAAGAAGGTGGCAAGCAAGTTGGCCGGGCGGCGGACAGGCACGAGGCCAAAGAGGAAGGTAGCGGGCAGCTCGGCTGATGCACAGGGAGGCGTGTGGTCAGAGCAGAAGATGGCAGGCAACATATTGGGGCAGCGGATGCTAGGGAGGAGCTCAGGGCAGAGGGCAGAGCTCCACAGTTTTGGTGCGATGGCTTGCAGGGGTTGGAAATTGGAGGTGGAGGGCAAGAGCGCAGGCTCACAGGAGGGCACGAGGACGCAGCTGGTACTCGTGGGCAGGAAGACTGGCTCAAGGGAGCACATGATGTCCGAGGAGCGGGTAAATACGGTTTGCATGGAGAACACTTCTGCTGGCACACCAGTCGACTGTCACTTAACCTTTACAAAACAAAGAAGACATTTGAAAGCATTAATGTTTATGTACTCAGTTATTGCATAACACAGCAAACTTTTTATGAACCAGCACCTGTGAATCCAGGAGTTGATCAAATAATCAAGAGGTCCATATTATCAATGTAAAAACACATACTAAGTGATAGAAATGTAATGCAGGGGGTGTACACATCACTGTTATAGTTGATTTACAGCATTAATCAGTTAAATAATATTGGAACTTTGCCTTGAATAAAACTTATCAACAGAGAGTCTTCTCACTCACACCCTCAGCTGACTAATCAAACATTGTGGTACTTGAGGAGAAATTGACTCAAAATGGAATCAGCTATTAATATTTCGTGTGGCCATTCAATTGAACAAGTATACTTACATTGCGGCAAATAAATTGAAAACTATACAATAATTGGACAGAATACTACAATAAACTTAGCGGCATTAGAGGGATATAATTTTTGCCAGTTTATCGAGCGCGCCGGTTCACAAGATGCTGGTTAAAACAAAGTTTGCTGTATCAGCTACATTAAACATATGCCCTTTTGTCCAAGGTCAATCTTATACTGAAAACCACCAAAAGGAATTTGACAATGCAGGGGGCGCACTTTATGGTGCCTGTTCCAGTACACCAACAGACTCTGCTTTCAACAACAACTTTCATTTATGTTGCACCTGGAGTGCAGCAAAACCTCCAAAGGGTTGGTAATCAGACACAATCTCTTGTTCCTATTTTATTAAGCACAGGATGTGGAGGCACTGGAGAGAGGATTTACAAGGATAGTAACAGAAATGCATTTGCAAACATATCAGGAAAGGATGAACAGGCTGGGTCTCTTTTCCCTTAAGAGAAATAGGATGACTTGATAAAGGTCTTTGAAGTGTGCAAGGTTTTCATAAAGTGAAGGCACACTGAAAGTCTCCTCTGAAAGTCATTCCTTAGGAAGGAATCTTATCTTCCAGAAAGTGGTGAGAATCCAGAATGCACTATCACAGGGACTGGCTGAAGTGAACAGTACGATGCATTTAAGGGGAAGCTGGGTAACCAAATCAAGATTCTCCTTTATTCAATAAATGTTTCTCAGAATCTGATGAAACTGTTTGCATTAACCAGTGACTTCAGAGATTGCCTGTGAACAGCCCATTGCCCAAGGATTTCATGAAGTCTTGGTATCTATTGTTTGAAGTTGAGAGTGTAGTGCTGGAAAAGCACAGCAAGTCAGGCAGCACCCGAGGAGCAGGAGAGTCAATGTTTTCGATTTTCCTGCTCCTCGGATGCTGCCTGACCTGCTGTGCTTTTCCAGCACCACATTCTCGACTCTAATCTCCAGCATCTGCAGTCCTCACTTGCATCTATTATTTGAAACTGCTTCATAAACTGGCAAATTATAATTCCTTTATTTTCTTTTAAATGTATCCCTTAACTGTGCTTGTCTGTCTGTCTATGTGTGAGTTGGGGCTCTGATCAAAGAGGATTGGGCTTTAACTCATCGATATTAATTAAATGATATTCTTGCTTAACGTTGGTCTGCTAGAGTTACATTATTAACAATAAATTAACATGGTGCCCAAGATCTGTTACTCATAAAACCTGGTTGGAATTATTGGACAACTTTGGTGTCATTGAATGTTTTAATTTCACCGTGTTGTGAATCCAGTGATAGTGAGGCTGTTTTCATTTGACGTTGGTATCCCTTTATTGCAATACTGAAGACTAATTATTTTAAGTTCCTCGCTCCCTTTCACAGCCTGATTCACGATTATATTTCTGGGATGTTAGCTGTATCCTCTACAGTGAAGATAAGTGCAAAATATCTGTTGAATTCACATGTAATTTCTCAACTTTCCACTGTTAATGCCCAGACTTATTTTCTGGAGTGAATAGGGTGTGTGAGTGAGCAGGATTTCTCCAGTCATTGGTTCTCACTGGTTTGTATCTGTTCTGAGTCTTACAAAATATCTCCTTCAGTCTATTTGAAGGGAGTTGGGATGTGGCTGGAGTGCAGCATAATAAGTGCCTGCAAGACCAGTAGTCCCATTCTATGCCATGTATCCTACATGGTCTACACTGCTTGTTGAAACTGAGGAATATAATACATGCTGAGAACATTCTCAGGAGAGGCATCCATTCTCACTCCCTTTCTTTCACTCGCTGGATGTGGGGATATCTCTAAACCCTCTTGAGAAGGTGGTGAGGGGCTGCCTTCTTGAACTGCTGCAGAGTATATGTTGGTGGTGAGGGGATGGGGAGGTGGACACCCACAATGCTGTTCGGGAGGATATTTAACACTGAAGGAATGGTGATATTCCAAGTCAGTACTTAGAGGGAGACATGTTAGTGTTGGTATTCCCATGTGTGTCTCCCTTGTGCTTCTAAGTGGTAGACGGTCCAGGTTTGAGAGATACTGTCAAAGGAGACTGGCTGAATTACTGCAGTTCATCTTTTGTACTCAGGGTGCGGAGAAAACAGGACCAAACTTTCAAATGAGGCCACAATAACTACCATCAATATGTTTAGGACTTATCAGTGAATACTCACCTTCTCTCCTCTGACTCAAGCATACATTTAAATGCCAAAATATCTCCTTGTATAGAAGCAGGCTGGTTGTCGTTTTTACAACTAAGCTCCTTCATCTTGGCCAACAGGAGATCCTCCATTTCCTGGCCAATAAACAAAAGAAAAGAAAAAGAAATGCACTACAAAAAAAGGGCACGACGCAGACTTCATAAAATGCATTTTACACATGGGAGCTCTTTCCAGATGGTGAGTGGGGTTTGACTGCAGCATTGCTCCATATTGAAGGATGAAATTGGATTAAGTCGAAACAAAGAATTTAGGTGGGAGAGGCAATAATTGGGGGTGGGGTGGGGCAGGCAATACCGATTATCAACTTCCCAGCATTAAACTAACATCTTGGCAGCGGGCTGTGGAGGGGGTCGTTAGGGCCGACTGCCTGCCCCTCTTCCGGGGTTACGTTAGAGCCCGGGTGTCCTTGGAGAAGGAGCACGCGGTGTCCACCAACACCCTGGAGTCGTTCAGGGAGAGGTGGGCGCCGCAGGGAGTGTTATTTCCCCCTCCAACTCTATTTTGATTTGATGACCGCCCTCCCCTTCACTGTTTGATCATGCAGCAATGCCCTTTGATGTGAAGGGCACTGCTTGTCACAGGCCACTTGGGTGTTTCCTTTCTTCCTGGTGGTGGGAATTGAGTAAAGATTTGTAGACCTTGTGTCTTTCACTGTGTCTCACACTGCACACACACACACAACATGGATGCTGGGGAAAAATATAAAAAGAAAGAAAAAGAAAAAAAATGAAAAAAGAAGAAAAAATTTAAACTAACATTTGCTGATAATTAGCCTTTAACAAACCCAACATGAGAATAACCAGTTACAGAAAACACACATTGCAGTGTTGAAAACACTTGATATAGAAAACACCCTCTTGAGATAAGACTTTAAAAGAAAAGAACTGTAGATGTGAAGATCTGAAACAAAAACAGAAATTGCTAGAGAAGCTCAACAGGTCTGGCAACATCAGTAGGGAGAAAACAGGGTTAATGTTTTGAGTCTAGTGACTCATCAGAATTGCTGAGTTTTACCAACATTTTGTGTATTTGCCTATTGACATGAGGTTTGAAGACTTATGTCGATAAGCTTCTAAGGTAGGCTGCACTAGAAGGATGGCCTCCTGCGCTCTGCAGCCTTACCATGCGAACCTGCTACTAGACATTGTTTAACAGTAACTCAGAAGTCAGGCCTGAGATTCTATGATGATCTGAAGAACCTGTATTTGATCAAGATGAGCAGCAAGGTCTGAAGCAGGGATCTGAAAAACCGGTTACGTTAGAGCCCGGGTGTCTCTGGAGAAGGAGCACGCGGTGTCCACCAACACCCTGGAGTTGTTCAGGAATCTGAAAAACCACGGGGCAAAGTTGCGGAGTCACAAGGGAAGAGTCCTCAACATAAGAGTTCCTGAACACAACCGAGATAAAGTTGTTAAAGGCATACCCCAAGTGAAATCTAATCTGAAATGGCAGTGTGTATGTGCATCTGAGCAGGGTCGGCCACTTTTGATGACCTTCGACGCTGTTAATATAAACATTTAGGTGCATTTCAACAAGTACAGAATCACCTCAGGGTCTCTGGTCAAAGTAGCAACGTTGTTGTCTTATCTGCAGCCAGCCTCACTGACAGAGCTCCTCCTCAGCAGATTTCCAGTCAGTCCTATCAGCCTTTAGAGCTTATTTTGGTCCCAGAAACCTCATTATTGAATACACCCTGTCCAACGAGGTATCCCAACAGCCAACAGGTTGGAGATCAGAATATAAAACACCCGTTTACAAGAAATGGTTTCTGTGTGAGATGAACTTCCAGAAGAAGTAGTGGGTGCGGTTACAATTTCAACATTTAAAAGACACTTAGATAAGTACACGAGTAAGGAAAGATTGGAGGGAAATGGACCAAGTGCTGGCAGGTGGGACTAGGTTAGTTTGGGATTACAGTCAGCATGGACTGGTTGGACCGAAGGGTCTGTTCCCGTGCTGACAGTCCTAGAAACAACAGGCACATTGGTTTTAAAATCAGAGGGCATTACTCAGTGAAAAAAATCAGGAGACATTTTGAGAGGTTGAGGCACTGGTTTGTTTGTGGCAGATTCTGGTTGATTAATCTAATTTTTTTTCATGGTAAATAGAGAAAGTTGATTAAGGGAATGCGGTGGATCTTGTCTTTATGGATTGGCATACAATTCTAATTTACGAAACTGAGGTCCACGGAATAGGAGAATCAAAGTTCAAAGGCTCAAAGACAGAAAGCAATGAGTAGTGATAAATAGTTATTTTTGAGACTGGAAGACTGTGGATATTGGTGTTCCCCAGGGCTACAGTCACTGTGTATTTTTGGTCAACTGTAAATGACTTGGATTTTGGAATCTGGAGCTGAGTTTCAAAATTTGCTTTTGATCCCAAAACTTCGAGAAGTGACAAACAGTGAGGATGAGATGAATTACCTGTGACAGGATCAAGGCCGACAGCGTGGGCGAAGAGTAGTAGTTGGAGTTTAATACACAGAAATCGTTGGAGGAACAGATAGGGAGAGGTAATTACAGATTTAAGCTATAAATAGCGTATAGGATTAAAAAGCATGTAGTGATGCACTGATATTTGAACGCTATAGGACATACTGAGAGAGTGGTGTATGAAGCTTATGAGATCTTGGGCTTCATAAGTAGAGACATTGAACATGAAAACAGAAAGGTTAAGCTCAGCCTATAAAAAGCTCTGCTGAGGCCACAAACAGTGTATTGCATCCAGTTCTGCCATAGGAAGGTTGTGAGTGTCCTCAGGAGGGTGCAGAGGAGATTTACCAGAATAGCTTCATGGTTTCAGTTACCTGGGTAGATTGGAAAGAGTGGGGTTGTTCTGCTGGGAGCAAAGGAGGTTAAAGGGAAAGTGGATGGAGGTAAATAAGACAATGACAGATTTAGGTAAGGTAGATAGGGAAAAACTCTTCTTGTGAAATAGTGATAGGAGTTTGAGCAAGAGATATAGGGGGAATGTGAGGAAGAACCTTTCTACAATCAATATATTCAAAAAGAATTTGGATTTGACACTTGGAGGAAGTAAACCTGGCAGCACTATGGGGATGAACTGGATTGTTCCACTGTGGGCTCAATGGACCGAATGGCCTCTTCCTGTACTGTAAATGGCTCCTTGAGTGCATGACAGAACGAAACCACCCCCTAGGACCCAGGCAACTAGTGCTTACTGTGTAAGAATAGGCTGAAAAGAGAGGATGACAGGAATGACCAATTTAGCTCAGCCTTACCAGTGATGGTCACACCCCAAGAATTTACTATCAGGAGACTCTAATGATGAAGGCTGGTTAGCTCAGTTGGCTGGATGTTGCTCTGAAATGCAGGGGGAAGGCCAATGGCATGGGTTCAATTCCCACCCCAGCTGTGCTTACCGTGAAAGAGAAGGCGTACAAAGTGGCCAGGATCAGTGGGAAGCCAGAAGATTGGGAAAGCTGTAAAGGTCAACAGAAAGCCACAAACAAAGTTATAAAGAAAAGTGCGATAGACTATGAGAATAAACTAGCTCAGAACATAAAGACAGATAGCAAAGGTTTCGATAAATATATAAAACAAAAATGAGTGACTCAAGTAAACATTGGTCGTTTAGAGGATGAGAAGGGCCCTGATGGAATATATCGCAGGGTACGAAAAGAGATGGTGGGAGAAACAGAAAGTGCACTTGAGGTAATTTTCCAAAATTCACTGGACTCTGGGGCAGTTCCAGCAGATTGGAAAACAGCAAATGTGATACCACTGTTTAAAAAGGAAGGTAAACAAAAGATTGGGAATTATAGATCAGTTAGCTTAACTTCTGGAGTGGGGAAAATGTTTGAGTCTCTTATCAAGGAAGAAATAGCAAGGTATCAAGATAGAAATTGTCCCATTGGGCAGGTGCAGCATGGGTTCATGCAGGGCAGGTCATGCTGATTTAATCTACTGGAATTCTATGAAGACATCATGAGCACGGTGGAAAACGGGGACCCAGTAAATGTGGTGTATCTAGATTTCCAAAAGACATTCGACAAGGTGCCACACAAGAGGCTGATGCATAAGATAAGGATGCAAGGCATTATGGGTAATGTATTAGCATTAATAGAGGATTGGTTAACTAACAGGAAGCAAAGAGTGGAGATAAATGAGTGCTTTTCTGGTTGGCTCTCAGTGACTACTCTTGTGTCTCAGGGATCAGTGTTGGGACTGCAATTATTCACAAGTTACATAAATGATTTGAAGTTGGGCACCACGTGTAGTGTGTCAACGTTTGTGGATGACACTAAGGTGAGTGGGATAGCAAACTGTGCAGAGGACTGCGAAACTTTGCAGAGACATAAGTGAGTGGGCAAAGATCTGGCAGATATAGTATAATGTTAATAAATGTAAAGTCATCCATTTTCATAGGAATTTGGATGGTAAAGAAATTGCAGCATGCTGCTGTGCAGAGGGACCTGGGTGTCCTTGTGTTTGAATCACAGGAGGTTGGCCTGCAGGTGCAACAGGTAATTAGGAAGGCAAATGGAATTGTGTCCTTCATTGCTAAAGGGATTGAGTTTAAAATCAGGGAGTTAAGTTGCAGCTGTATAGGGTGCCAATAGAGGCCACATCTGGAGTACTGCGTGCGGTTTTGGTTACCTCACTTGAGAAAGAATATACTGGCACTGGAGGTAGGGCAAAGCAGGTTCACGAGGTTGATTCTGGAGTTGAGGGGGTTGGTTTACGAGGAGAGACTGAGTGGACTGGGATTATGTTCATTGGAATTTAGGAGAATGGGGGGGGGGGGGGGGGGATCATATTGAAACATCTAAAATTATGAAGGGATTGGATTAGATCAAAGTAGAGAGGATGTTTCCAGTGGCAGGTGAGACTAGGACAAGAGAGCATAGCCTCCAAATTAGGGGGAGCAGATTTAGGACTGAATTGAGAAGGAACTTCTTCACATGAATCTGTGGAATTCCCTGCCCAGTGAAGTGGTTGAGGCTTCCTCAGTAAACGTTTTTAAAGCTAAGGTAGATCATTTTTTGAACTGTAAAGGAATTAAAGGTTATGGTGAGAGGGCAGGTAAATGGAGCTGAGGCCAAGAAAAGATCAGCCATGATCTTATTGAATGGCAGGATAGGCTCAATAGGCCAGATGGGCCTACTCCTGCTCCTCGTTCTCATGTTCTTATGTCTCTTCATCTCAACCTCTCCCCTCAGCTGACATGTGGTGACCCTCAGGTTAAACAACCCCAGCTGTCTCCCTCAGATGAAAGTGCAGCTGTATTGTCTGGTTTCATGACTTTTACCTTTACTTCACCAATGAGTGCAATATAATGTGTTAGCTTAAGAACTATCACAACACAACGTGCTTACTTGAGCAGAACAACAACTGACTCTACGAAGAGCTTTTGCCCGAAACGTCGACTTTCCTGCTCCTCAGATGCTGCCTGAGCTGCTGTGCTTTTCCAGCATCACTCTAATCTTGACTCTAATCTCCAACCTCTGCCGAAGTGAGAGAATTGTCCTTTCCAGAGTGGAGTCTAACACGGCACAATTTATACACTACGTCTGTACAGTGGGATTGAAGCTCTGTAAATGCTGCCATGGAGAAGTGGGCAGAGTGGCCTGTTACTGTGCTGCAAACCATCAAGGAATTCTATCTCAGTCAACCCTGGCACGTTTTCCTGAGTTTGGGTCCAATACATATTCATGTACACTGGGTGAAAATGCAAAGACACAGCTGGTGCTTGGCAAGTATTTTATTTAATTTATACAATCTGCACGGAGAGCAGGACAGTGAAATGGATCAGAACTGACCAGCAACTAGGTACATCTATCTTTGTTAGCACTTGGGCTGTGTTGTGGTGCCAGTGTACTGCCCATCCTCAATCGCCATTGAGCTGGCACCTTGCAGTTTGTGTCCCACTTTGCTGTGAAGGAGAGTGTTCTGCATCAGCATGTTTATCTAAATATCAAACCTTCAGGATGTCAAAGGGCTGGACTTTACCCCCTTTGGGGGTGTATCGGGGTGGATTGGACAAGGTAATGAATCTGTAAGGGTTAATGTTGCAGAGGGCATGAAGTTCCACCCATTCGGATGATGTCACAGGGACTTGGTCGGAGAGAATTCGAGCATCTTGGGAAACCTCAGAGAGGACAAAAGTGCAATCTCATACCTCCTCATCATCACAGTAACAATGTCTAACTTGCTATACCATCATAAGACTTTAAGGTACAGGAGCAGAATTAGACCATTCAGCCCGTTGGGCGGCACGGTGGCACAGTGGTTAGCACAGCGCCAGAGACCCGGGTTCAATTCCCGCCTCAGGCGACTGACTGTGTGGAGTTTGCACGTTCTCCCCGTGTCTGCGTGGGTTTCCTCCGGGTGCTCCGGTTTCCTCCCACAGTCCAAAGATGTGCAGGTTAGGTGAATTGGCCATGTTAAATTGCCCGTAGTGTTAGGTAAGGGGTAGATGTAGATGTAGATGTAGGGGTATGGGTGGGTTACGCTTCGGCGGGGCGGTGTGGACTTGTTGGGCCGAAGGGCCTGTTTCCACACTGTAAGTAATCTAATCTAAAGCCCATCGAGTCTGCTCTGCCATTTGACTTTACAGTCCTTCTCGTTAAGTGCTCCATCATGGGCCATGGGCCTGGTGGCCCCTTCCCCACAGCACTGCCGCTGGAATAGAAGTAGCCACTCTCCAGTGCCATCTCATCTCCGTGAGTCCCCGCAATGCAAACGCCGCTGATACTGTTGGGTACCACACGAGCCCAAACTCGACTCCAGTGCTCCCATGAGTCTGCTTCGGGCCCACCTCACCGGTCCAGCTGCCAATGATGCTGCTGGACCCAATCCTGCCTCTGCCGCTGCCTCCATGTATCTGCGCTGGAAGCAGACATCACCAGACACATTCCTGATGAAGGGCTTATGCCCGAAACATCGATTTTTTTTTCCTGCTCCTCGGATGCTGCCTGGCCTGCTGTGCTTTTCCAGCGCCACACATTTTGACTCTGAGTCTCCAGCATCTGTAATCCTCACTTTCTCCTGATAGCACAGAGACCAACATACATCAAGTCTGACCAAAGACAGATCAATCAGAGACCAACTACTCCTGAAACAAACACTAGCCCTATAACTGGTCAAGGGGTAACCTGTTATAATAGTTCATTGGGCTTAGTCAGCCACACATCAGCCTTTAAGTCTCACGAGGGGTTTCCCTTCTAACACTGTAAACCAAGTAAGCCCTTAGACCCGGAAGAGGATGACAGCAGCGATCTACCCTGGCCAGAAGCTGGTAGTTGTTGGCCTCCATGCACATTGAGAGGTGGTTGGAATGTACAGACCAGCAGGGAAAGACTTAAAGGAAGACTATGATCTCACAGAAGGCAAGTCCCACAAAGGATAAACACCACCCCAACTCATTGCAATTTTTCTGCCCAATGACATTCTGCGCTGAGATAGAATCATAGAATCCCCACAGCTATTTGGCCCATCAAGTCCCCACTGACCCTCTGAAGTGTATCCCATCCAGACCCAGACCCATTCCTCTACCGTGGGCGGCACGGTGGCACAGTGGTTAGCACTGCTGCCTCACAGCGCCTGAGACCCGGGTTCAATTCCCGCCTCAGGCGACTGACTGTGTGGAGTTTGCACGTTCTCCCCGTGTCTGCGTGGGTTTCCTCTGGGTGCTCCGATTTCCTCCCACAGTCCAAAGATGTGCAGGCCAGGTGAATTGGCCATGCTAAATTGCCCATAGTGTGAGGTAAGGGGTAAATGTAGATGTAGGGGTATGGGTGGGTTACGCTTCGGCGGGGCGGTGTGGACTTGTTGGGCCGAAGGGCCTGTTTCCACACTGTAAGTAATCTAATCTACTTTAATACTCAACATTTACCCCTGACTAATGCACCTAGCCCACACATCCCAGAACATTATGGGCAATTTACCATAGCTAATTCACCTGACCTGCACATCTTTGGATTGTGGGAGGAAACTGAGAGCACCCAGAGGAAACCCACGCAGACACAGGGAGAACGTGCAAACTCCACACGGACAGTCGCCCCAGGCTAGAATTGAACCTGGATCCCTGGTGCTGTGGGGCAGCAGTACTAACCACTGAGCCACCGTGCTGACCTGTGATAGCTGCAGACTGCCTACCTGCATTACCTGCCTCTGCGTAGCTCTGGAACTTGTATTACAATCACCAGATCCTCAGCATCCATGAATCCTCCAGTTAAGGCTCTCAACAGGCTCAAGGATGTGGGGCTGACTTGATGCTTTCCCAGCCCCTTGCACCATGGGAGGCAGATGGAGGCGTGGCTTTGAAGTTAGTGGGCAGACCACCCGTTTTACTGTACAGACCCCCATCTACTTTCAGCAGGGGGCTGTACAACCGTTTCCAGGTGTGGGAGGCTGTGAGACAATCATTGTTTTTAAAAAAAGTGATATGGGAAACCATAGCATGCCATCTCTGAGAAGAGAGATTTCTTGAGATGTGACTGGTACCTGATCGTTCCCATTTTGAGGTATGGCCTCTACTGGAAGGATTAATTATTTTTTCAAAACCAATCTATTCATTTACAAGATGTGGATGTTATTGGCCATGGGATTCAGGTTGAGATTGCCAATTAACTTGATGGGAGGAGACAGAGGGTGGTGCCGTAGGGTTGTTTTTTGGACTGGAGGCCTGTGACCAGCGGTATTCCACATGAATTGGTACTGGGTCCACTTTTGTTTGTCATTTATGTTAATGATTTGGATGAAAATATAGGAGGTATGCCAGTAATTTTGCAGTTGACACCAAATTTGGTGGTATAGTGGACAGTGAAGAAGGTTATCTAAGATTCCAAAAAGATCTTGATCATTGGATCAATGGGCTAAGGATTTTAATTTGGATTAGTGCGAGGTATTATTACATTTCGGTAAAACAAACAAGGACAGGACTTATAGATTCATGGTAGGGCCTTAGATAGTGTTGTACAACAGAGAAACCTAGGGGTTCAGGTATATATTTCTTTGAAAATTGTAGACAGGGTGGTTAAGAAGGCGTTTAGCAAAGCTTAGGAGTTGGGAAGTCATGCTGAGGTTGTGCAGGATGTTGGTGAGGCCACTCTTCAACCCTTCAATGTCATCATGTCTGAGTTATCTGTGTTTTGAATTCCACATTCTACCTCTAACCAACTCCCATAATCATTGATTCCTTTGCCAAACAAAAAAATCTGTCCACCCTCACAAGTAATTAATGATGCTGCCCATATGGCCTGGTAATACAGCACGGGTCTCCCTCACTATTCCTCTCAAGTACTGACGTGGATAATGTGCTTAATTTTCAGCAGTGCTACTTGAACTTCTGGCTTCAAGTCAAGAGCATGACTGTGTGCAGTTCTGGTCACCCTTTTTATCGGAAGGATATTATTAAACTGGAGAGGGTTCAGAAAAGATTTACCAGGATGTTGCCCAGGAATGGAGGGTTTGAGATATAAAAATAGACTGGAAAGACTGGGACTTTTTTTTTACTGGACAGTAGGAGGTTGAGGGGTGACCTTATTAAGGTTTATAAAATCATCATGGGCACAGATAAGGTTAATAGCAAGGGTCTTTTCCCTAGAGTGGGGCAGTTGAAAGCTAGGGGGCATATTGTTTAAGGTGAGAGGAGAACGATTTAAAAAAGGACATGAGGGGTAACTTTTTTCAAACAGACAGTGGTTCGTGTGTGGAATGAACTGCCAGAGGAAGTGGTGAATGCAGGTACAGTTACAACATTTAAAAGACATTAGGATAAATACACGAATAGGAAAGGTTTGGAGGGATATGGGCCAAGGTCAGGTAGGTGGGACTAGTTTAGTTTGGGATTATGGTTGGCACGGCCTGGTTGGACTGAAAGGTCTGTTTCCGTGCTGTATGACTCCATGTCAGCTTCACCTTTTTGATCCCAAGGGGCTATGTGTGAGCTGTGGCTCAGTCAGTCGTGCTCTTGACTTGAAGCCAGAAGGTCTTCAGTTCAAGTAGCACTCCTGAAAATTAAGCACATTATCCACATCAGTACTTGAGAGGTATAGTGAGGGAGACCCGTGCTGTATTACCAGGCCGTATGGGCAGCATCATTAATTATATGTGAGGGTGGACAGATGTTTTCACTTGGCACAGGAATCACTGATTATGGGAGTTGGTTAGAGATAGAATGTGGAATTCAAAACACAGATAACTCAGACATGATAACATTGAATGGTGGAGCAGGCTTGAAGGGTTGAATTGTCTATTTCTGCTCTCATTTTATATGTTCGTATATTCTTGACAGAAGGTAGTGCAGGCTCATGCCAGTGAGTTAAATGTAACTATAACCAAGAGATTGGAAATAGAAACAGAAATCAGAACTCCTGAGGTTTTTGGGTCCTAATGTGTCCCCGTATCCCAGCCCCGGATGGGAAAAGAGGACATTTCTACTACCTTAAGCACTCAGAATGCTATTGCAATTCCTAATGAAGGGCTTTTCCAAAACGTCGATTTTCCTGCTCCTCAGATTCTGCCTGACTTGCTGTGCTTTTCCAGCTCACTATTTCCCTGCTGTTGCACATGACCTGATCTCACTAAGACACAGCTCTTTATACACACACACACACACACACACACACACGCTCGGTAGTAATTATTATAGTAATGCCATATTTAACCCTTTACCCTACATGTTGGAGATAGCAGTTTTATGATTGGATGAGACATTAAACGTCTGCCTTTCCTGTCGGGGAGATCGGACAGATTCCAGGACCCAAGAGGAGGGAACCACAACCCCGTCCCATCACCTTGAACAAGATTAATGCAAGTCTTTCTTTTCCTTTAATAGTCAAGCTGAGAGTTCACCGTCAGACTGAAAGAAGTGGCCTTGAACAGACTGGAGTATTCAGATATAATTGAGGTTTCTTTGATCCTCCGTTGGCTCCTTTAGTTGATGATTAGTTCATGTTTTCTGAACCAAGTACAACTTAGTTGTGACATTCCAAGGGAGTGAATATGACTGGGTCTTTATACTGCTGATGCCAAGTGTTGAAATACTGGAAACTGTCTAGGTTTTCAACACACTAGATACCAGAGCGGGACCAGACTCTGAGGAACCATTCGATTAAAAGCACCTGATAAGGAGAGATTCTTTTATGTCCTCACCAACCTATTTTTACTTCATTTTCTGTACAGCCAGCATTTCAAATCAGCAAGTACTAATAGCAAGAGCTGGGAACTCATCTCAGCTTCAACCTTAAGTAATATTAGAGGAAGAAGTAAGAACCCATTCCTAAGGGCGGTACGGTGGCTCAGTGGTTAGCACTGCTGCTTCACAGTGCCAGGGTTTGATTCCACCCCAGGGTGACTGTCTGTGTGGGGTTTGCACATTCCCCCCTGTGCCTGTATGGGTTTCCTCCGGGTGCTCCGGTTTCATAGAACATAGAACATAGAACATAGAACATAGAAGAATACAGCGCAGTACAGGCCCTTCGGCCCTCGATGTTGCGCCGATCAAAGCCCACCTAACCTACACTAACCCACTATCCTCCATATACCTATCCAATGCCCACTTAAATACCCATAAAGAGGGAGAGTCCACTACTGCTACTGGCAGGGCATTCCATGAACTTACGACTCGCTGAGTGAAGAACCTACCCCTAACATCAGTCCTATATCTACCCCCCCTTAATTTAAAGCTATGCCCCCTTGTAATAGCTGATTTCCTCCCACAATCCAAAGATGTGCAGGTTAGGTGAATTGTCCATGCTAAATTACCCCATCGTGTGCAGGCTGGGTGGACCAGCCATGGGGAATGCAGGCTTGGGGGGTGGGTCCAGGTAGCATGCTCTTTGGAGGGGAAGTGTGGATTCACTAGGCTGAATGGCCTCTTTGCACACTGTAAGGATTCTATGAACTTCAAACTGCGTACACTAATGTACCGGATTTTAGGCTGGAGGAGTTCCATCCTACACAGATTTTTAAAATTTCAAAACGTTTTAATCTTTTATGAGTATTGAGTACAGGAGTTGCGAGGTCATGTTGCAGCTGTACAGGACATTGGTTAGGCCACTGTTGGAATATTGTGTGCAATTCTGGTCTCCTTCCTATCGGAGGATGTTGTGAAACTTGAAAGGGTTCAGAAAAGATTTATAAGGATGTTGCCAGGGTTGGAGGATCTGAGCTATAGGGAGAGGTCGAACAGGCTGGGGCTGTTTTCCCTGGAGTGTTGGAGGCTGAGGGGTGACCTAATAGAGGTTTACAAAATTATGAGGGGCATGGATAGGGTAAATAGACAAAGTCTTTTCCCTGGGGTCGGGGAGTCCAGAACTAGAGGGCATAGGTTTACAGTGAGAGGGGAAAGATATAAAAGAGACCTACGGGGCAACTTATTCACACAGAGGGTGGTGTGTGTATGGAATGAGCTGCCAGAGGAAGTGGTGGAGGCTGGTACAATTACAACATTTAAGAGGCATTTGGATGGGTATATGAATAGGAAGGGTTTGGAGGGATATGGGCCGGGTGCTGGCAGGTGGGAGTAGATTGGGTTGGGATATCTGGTCGGCATGGATGGGTTGGACCGAGGGGTCTGTTTCCATGCTGTACATCTCTATGACTCTATGACTGAAGTACTGATCAGGCAGACATTTAAGGCAGACAAGTGGTAATGTTACTAAATGAGTCAGGCCGATAGTCTGTGGAGATGGGCTCAAATTTCACCATAGCAATGATGAAATTTAATTTAAAAAAATTAAAGATCTAAGAACCGTGACCTTCAATTGTTAAAACTGCAAATGGTTCACTTATGCCCTTACTGTGTACTGAGGTGTGGAATCGACCATCCTGACTCAATGTGGCCTACATGTGACTCCAGTACCACAGCGATTTGGGTGACTTTCAAGTACCATCTGAAATGGTCCAGCAAGCCACTCACTTCAAGGGCAGTTAGGGATGGGAAACAAATGCTGGTCTTGAGACATCAGACACATCTCACAAACAAACTTGAAAACTAGGATTGAATTATTGATCATAGGTTATCCTTTAACATATTATAACAAAGTGTTTTTGCTAATGAAATCTTCCTTTTCCATCCAGGATAAATGATCATATTGGTGGGTTTTTCAGTATCTTTGATTGTAAAGGAGGGCGGCAACAAATGGCTTATATCTAAATCATGTTAAATTATTCTGATCATAGCCTATTTTTTCTCCTTTAGTGATTCCCTGAAGAAAGGATCCTTTTTAAATTCTGCCTTTGATCTAAATAACAGGCTATTCGGCCCAACAGGTCCGGACCGACCCTTCGAAGAGTAACCCATCCAGATCCATTCCCCTACCCTATTACTCTACATTTACCCCTGACTAATGCACCTAACCTACACATCCCCAAACACTATGGGCAATTTAGCATGGCCAATTCACCCAACCTGCACATCTTAAGATTGTGTGAGGAAACGGAACACCCGAAGGAAACCCACGCAGACACGGGGAGAATGTGCAAACTCCACACAGACAGTTGCCCGAGGCTGGAATCGAACCCGGCACTGTGAGGCAGTAGTGCTAACCACTGAGCCACCGTGCTGCCCAAATCAACACCCATGAGGAAAACAGATCCAACAGATAATAAAAACACTCCAGTATTGTATAAGGTAATGGTTCTGAAGGAGTTAATGTTATATTGGCTCCACCCATCCTGATGTCACACACAATCTGGTCAAGTTTTTCACAGAAACAGGCCATTTATTCCATCAAGTTCACACCAACATTCCAAAGAGCATTGCACCGAGACTCAACCCATGCTATATCCTGTAAACTCACATTTCCCATGGCTAATCCATCTAACCTGCACATCTTTGGACAGTGGGAGGAAACCAGAGCACCCAGAGGAAACTCACCCAGACACAGGGAGAGCATGCAAACTCCACACAGACTCCCTAAGGCTGGAATCAAACCTGGGTCCCTGGAGTTGTGAGGCGGCTGTGCTAACCACTGAGCCACTGTGCCCACCAATTCTACTTTGTAACCTGTACCAGCTCCATAAGGTCCTAGTCATTATGCCTGATCAACTATGGTTGTTCCTGTTGTTATTATACAATAAACCATCTTTTTATCTTAGCAGAATGCTACTGTGGTGTATCCTCCACCATTTGTCACTAGGTAGGCACAAGACAAGGGAGGATTGGAGGCAGTGAATGACTTCAAAGAACCCTTGCCCAGCACCACATACTGCTAGTCATGGCAAATACCACAGGTTACCATCGAAAAAAACTGCCTCATAATAACTCTGTCATCATGACAGCTGTAATGACGTGGGTTGCTGAATATGCACCAATGAGAAGACTGATGTGAGAGTCAAACTTTAATATCCAGTGTTCATAGAGTCATAGAGTCATACAGCATGGAAACAGACCCTTCGGTCTAACCAGTCCATGCTGAACATAATCCCGAACTAAACTAGTCCCATCTGCCTGCTCCTGGCCTATATCCCTCCAAACCTTTCCTGTCATGCACTTATCCAAATGTCTTTTAAACGTTGCAAATGTACCCACATCCACCACTCCCTGAGGATGTTCATTCCACATGCGAACCACCTCAGGTAAAAAAATTTGCCCCTCATGTCTTTTTTAAATTGCTCTCCTCTCACCTTACAAATATGCCCCCGAGTCATGAAATACAGCATTCCTGGGGAAAAGACAACTCCCATTCTCTATACCATTCATTATTTTATAAACATGACGTACTGAGCTGAGCAGTAATCCAACCTCATTGCACCTGGATATCTCCACTGTTCCTCAGTCCCGAGACGAGGTACTCCCTGTGTCAAGAAGCAGAGATTTACCTCTTGTGGGGAGATGTGCCATCCTGTTGGTTTTATCAAACATTCTGAATGCCCCCAGAAATGGCTTAGTGAAGGATCTCAAGATGTTATTGTACGTTCCCTGTTCACGTAGAGCTTTAGGAATATCCTCAGAGCATCCCTGACGGGGTCAAACACGCGCAACCTTGGAGGCCCGGGCATGTGACTGGCCATAATGGAGAAGGTGTGTTCAGGGAGGCACAGAGAGGACAGTGAGAATGGGCAGAGGTGAATTTGAGGTGTCAGAGGAAGCACACAAATGGATATCTGCCCAACTCTTCAAGCTCCACCTGCCCCACAGGTGCCAGTCTGCATGAAGATCCCACAATCAACTGCCTCAGAATCCATGTGACCGGAGTGAAGGAAAGTCATCTTCAAACGTAAGGGAGTGGCTGAGAAAGGTGGACGGAAGTGCACGGCTCTCTCATGTTTGGTTTGTGCTGCCACACTTCAAAGGGACCAGCTCATGCTCTGCCCAGCTGGGAGCTCCCAGGAGCTCAGTGCAGCTCAGGGCGGAGGGGGGGTTTTACAGGAACAGTGTCTGGGACACAGGACTTCTCTAACAAGGAGAGGCTGGAGAAACTGGGATTGTTTTCCTTCGAGCAGTGTGGATTAATGTTTTGATCGAAATGGGGAAACTGTTTCCACATACTGCAGGGTCAGAAACCAGATGACACAGATTTAAGATCTGGAGGAGGGAGAAGGTTTTTTTTTTGTAAAGCAGTGAGTTGTTATGATCTGGAATGTGTTGGTTGAAGGGAATAGAGAAAGCTGATTCAATTAATCACTTTTTAAAGGGGAATGGCATATAGAGTTGAAAGGGGTAACTTGTCAGGCCTGTGGGAAAGAGGCAGGATTTAAGGGCTGCCACATTCACAATGGGCCGAATGGCTTCCTCCTGTGTCGGAAGGTTCTGTGATCCTGTGACCAAGTCCGAAGTGAGCACTATCTGTTGCTACACCATCTCTCCCCAAATGGCGTCATGTCGCTGACCCTCTGTAGTGCTCCCCATGGAGAGTCTGACATCCACATGGGCTGTACTCTGAAAGACTAATATCTGCATCAAGGATTACATTCAACAGAAGCTGGAAAGAATGACTCACCTTCAGAGAAATGAACGATATTTGTGTTGTTGATAACTTTGGAATAAACATACACCGAAAAGTGTGGAAAAATAAAGCCTGCTGCAGATGCCAAAGGATTATGTTCAGTTCAAGTGCAGCAATGGAAAGTGAGGCCCGTATTTGACTCATTCTCATAACCTTACACACTGCTATTAGCATGTGCACTAAGGAATGTATCTACTATTGAAAAATGCTGTTACATCTCATGAGTACGCTGGCATCAAGGAGCTATTTCATTGCAAGTACCTGATATTACTGCAGGTGGCACTGTGTTGGTTCTTGCAACGTAATCTCAAATTCAGCAATAAAACCAGATTGGAAGCCAGCATTGCTCAGGTGACTGAAACATCACTTGAAGTACCTGCACGTAGCTCTGGAGTGAGTTATATTTGATATCAGAACGGTGAGAACATTACTGTGGTTGCGATGAACAGCCCCTGGAAGTATGAACAGCAAATCGATCAATGTGCAACGCTTATTTGACACCAGCATTGCCATTTTATAGCGATCTCCCTCTGTCCTTTGAAGTCTCACAACTGAACAGGATGGAGACCCCTTAATCCTAGCCTCACCAGAGATATTTAAAGAGATTATCAAACCACCTCTTGGCTGAGTTGTTCTGGCTGTTGCTTTGCCTCTATTTTTGGTGCTTTTAATATTTGTTCAAAGTTTTAAAAGCCGTCAGAGAACGGAGCAGCCATAGCTGACGGAGCTTTGCTGACTTCAAGACTGTTGCTTGAAGCAGTTGCTCGTTGTGGGTTCATGAGTGGCCCTTCCTTTGGAATACAGCATGATCGGGGGAATGAATAGAGATCACACAAAGCGCAACAAGTTGTTGCAGGCCGAAGGAGGAGAATGGGGGAGAAGAGTTCTTGGAATAGGGAACCTGTCAGCTCAGGGAGATACTTACCAACCTAAACCTCCAGTGGGGAACAATTTGCAAGATACCTGAGCTTCCATAACGACTGAAGTCTTACACCTACAGCTCAACCACAGCTTTGGATAGTGAACAAGGTTTTGGTATGCTTGCCTTGACTGATCGCTACATTGAGCACAAGAGTTGGGAGGTCATGTTGTAGCTGGACATGACATTGGTTAGGGCATTTTGGAATACTGCGTTCAATTCTGGTCTCCCTGCTATAGGAAAGATGTTGTGAAACTTGAAAGGGTTCAGAAAAGACTTGCAAGGATGTTGCCAGAGTGGGAGGTTTTGTGCTGTAGGGAGAGACTGGAGCTGTTTTCCCTGGAGAGTCAGAGGCTGAAGGGTGACCTTATAGGGGTTCATAAAATCTCGAGGGTCATGGGTAGGGTGAATAGCTAAGATCTTTTCCCAGGATGAGAGAAGTCCAAAACTAGAGGGCACAGGTTTAAGGTGTGAGGGGAATGATTTAAAAGGAACCTAAGGGGCGATGTTTTCATGCTGAGTGTGATGTGTGCATGAAATGAGCTGCCAGAGGAAATGGTGGTGGTTTTGAGGGAGAGAGGCCAAATGCTGGCAAATGGGACTAGATTAATTTTGGATATCTGGTCGGCCTGATCAAGTTTGACTGAAGGGTCTGTTTCTGTGCTGTGCAACTCTCTGACTCTAAAGTGAGAGCTACATTACCAATGCCAGTGACAGTGCGTAGGGCAATGAACTGATTTGTGTCTATGACCTTCAAGGCTGGAGCAGGTGATAATTACACAGTTTGCTGCATACTATTGTAAGAGGTGTGTGTCTGTGTGTATGTGTGTGCATATGCATACATACACATATATACCCCTTGCGCTTGTGGGTACAGGACATCTCTCACTTTTCATCTCCTTCACCAGTCTGCAGTACAGCCTCTCTCTCCTGTTGCACTGCCTTCTGTGTTTTATATCCACATACACTTCTCCCATTCCAGTTACCTCTTCCAACTCCAAATCCATCCAGCCCTTTCTCCTTTACGTACGCATCCCTCTCACATCCTCATGCACGCATAAGTCAACATGATGTTTTTGCCAATACTTATGTTTACATTTATTCATTGAATAGCATCGTGTTTCTTTTAACACTGTAATTAACGGTTTCTTTCTAAAGTCTCAGCTCCTTCCAAATCCTGGCATCAGATGGATTATATCGATTATGGACATGCAAACAGAAGTAGGCCATTCAGCCCATTGAGTTACCATTGCCTGGGTTGGTTAGCTTAGTTGGCTGGATGGCTGATTTATATATAAAGTGATGCTGATAGCTATCAGTTCAATCCTTGCTACTAGTTTAAGTTACCATGATGGACTCTCCTTCTCAATCTCTCCCCTTGCCTGTCAAGTAGTGACGCTCAGGTCAAACCACCACCAGTCATGAGAGAGCAGCTTTGTGGCTAATGTTTTCCAAATGTTCAGTTTTCCATTTCTGATCATTTCTACACAACCATATGCGCCATGTATCCAAAACCTCAGGTTGACAATAGCGTTTCCTGCTTTGTCTCCTGATGCAGTGCTGACACACACTTACCACCTCAATTTGCCACCCCCTTGGCAGTATCGGAGTCCGTGCTTTAATTGTTCCATTGCAAAAAAGTAAACAATTGTCATTGAAAGGGTAGTCTACTGACCTCTAACCTCATCTTTAAATCATGTATGCGTTGCTGGTTCTTTTGCTGTTCGCAATTCAACTTGTCAATGAGAGCAACCTTGCTTTCCTCCTCAGTTAGCAACTGTAAAAAGGTTAAAACAAAGAAAACATTCTTGCAAAACTGTGTTTTATAAGGATTAACTTAAACATGAGAGAATTAAAAACTCTAAAAATGGAGCAGTCAAATAAGATTTCACTGATTTAATATAGCCCTGCTGTTTTTTCCAGCCTGGCTCAGAATTTGACAAAGGGGAAATTGTCAGCATTTCCTATCTTTATAAAAACTGGGAGGCTGACAGCAGCTTCTGAAACCTGGAGCTGCACAATGAAACATGAAAATCCCTTGCTTCACCACGGAAGGTGCTGTTCCTGTGGATGGAAACCAATTAGAAATCACTGAACTGACATGAACCTACCCTTTAACACTGTAAAATGTAAAATTACAAAACGTTACATCTTGTTACTGAGACATAAGGGGATTTGCAACACTATCGTAAGTTGGAAGTATTTCTAAAAAGAAAGCCCAGGAAAGCCAATCGCACATTTGTCAAATTTCTCTCCAGAGCTTTACATCTAATTTTTAAAGTTTATTTATGCTACATCCAACAATTAATGTTTATGACACTTTAATTTGCTCTTTGAGGAAATGTGGAGCCTATATCACTGCATTTACTTCCTTGTTTGCTGTCTGTGAGAATACCTCAATACAATTGGCTGCTTACTCTGCTCAGTGACATCACTTCTGCTGGAAATCTACATGCCCTGGCACCAGATTCAAATGAACCAAGGAGGAAGGGAGGGGCGTCGACCACAGAGAGTATTGCATCTTAAAGGGGAGCTTGTTTTCCAGTCAGCAGTGATTACTGTCAGTTTGACATTGACCTCAAAACCTGAATCAATGCCTTTGACCTTAGTGTTCTAAAAATGACAACCTGTTTGTCATACTCCACGCTGAGCTTTCTTCAATAAAATCTGTCTCAATACAAACCACATCCGCAGCTCTCTGTATCTTAAAAACATGAATTATTTCCCAAACTTGGTGACAAATGGACAACAAGAGTTTATTGTTTTCATCATATCTTCACCATTCTTTAATCTCTATTTAATTCATTCTCATACAGCTTTTCATTTTAATGTTTTGATGTGGAGACAATGTCTGAAAATTCAGATTTCCCTCCCCTTAACTTGTGCAATTTCTTACTTATCAAACCAATTCTGACAGCTATCTCAATACCCTCACCAACACAAACTGTCCATTCACTTTAATAAAACAGAGATGATTACTGAGCTCGGTACCACTGCAAGAAAGTTTAGTATCATGCAGGTTGCATGAGGCATATTTCAGATGTTCACTTCATAAATTGTTAACTGCATATTAATTCAGTGAATAACTATCCAGACAGCTTTATAATATCTTCCAGTTGAACATACAAAATCACAGCAGAAGGCTCAGTAACAACCTGCTGTTCATTTTAAGAAATGTATCAAACACATGAGCAAGTACATTTCAATTCAATATAATCACTAATCGAGAGGGGATTTTGAGGATGAAACTGTCCAGGATCCGAGGACAAACCTGACTTGGAGCATCTGGACCATCCCCATCACCAAACACTGTCCACACCAATCCCCAACACCAAACACTGTCCACCCCATCCCCAACACCTAACACTGACTATCCCCAACCCCAACACCAAACACTGACCACCCTCATCCCCCACACCAAACACTGACCAACCCCATCCCAACACACCAAACACTGTCCACCACATCCCCAAAACCTAACACTGACTATCCCCATCCCCCACACCAAACACTGACCACCCCCATCCCAACACACCAAACACTGACCACCCTCATCCCCAACACCAAACACTGACCACCCTCATCCCCCACACCAAACATTGTACAACCCCATCCCCAACACAAAACACTGTCCATCCCCATCCCCAACACCAAACATTGTCCACCCCCATCCCCAAAATGACACACTGACCAACCCCATCCCCAACACCAAACACTGACCACCCTCATCCCCAACACCAAACACTAACAACCCCCATCCCCAACACCAAACACTGACCACCCTCATCCCCAACACCAAACATTGTCCAACCCCATCCCCAACACCAAACACTGTCCACCCCCATCCCCAACACCAAACATTGTCCACCCCCATCCCCAAAACGACACACTGACCAACCCCATCCCCAACACCAAACACTGTCCACCCCCATCACCAACACCAAACATTGTCCACCCCCATCCCCAACACCAAACACTAACCACCCCCATCCCCAACACCAAACACTGACCACCCTCATCCCCAACACCAAACATTGTCCAACCCCATCCCCAACACCAAACACTGTCCACCCCCATCCCCAACACCAAACATTGTCCACCCCCATCACCAAAACGACACACTGACCAACCCCATCCCCAACACCAAACACTGTCTGGCCCCATCCCCAACACCAAACACTGACCACACTCATCCCCAACACCAAACATTGTCCAACCCCATCCCCAACACCAAACACTGTCGACCCCCATCCCCAACACCAAACACTGACCATCCACATCCCCAACACCAAATACTGACCACCCCCATCCCCAACACCAAACATTGTCCGCCACATCCCCAACACCAAACTCTGACCACCACATCACCAACACCAAACACTGACCACCCTCATCACCCCCACCAAACACTGTCTGCCCCCATCCCAAACAACAAACACTGACCATCCCCATCCCCAACACCAAACACTGTCCACTCCCCATCCCCAACACCAAACACTGACCATACCCATCCCCCACAACAAATACTGTCCACCCCAACACCAAACACTGTCCACCCCATCTCCAACACCAAACACTGACCATCATTATCCCCAACACCAAACACTGTCCGCCGCCCCATCCCCAACACCAAACACTGACCACCCCATCACCAACACCAAACACTGACCACACCCATCCACAGCACCAAACACTGTCCGCCCCCACCCACAACACCAAACACTGTCCGCCATCTTCCAAAACACCAAACACTGTCCACCCCCATCCCCAACACTACACACTGACCATCCCCATTCCCCACACCAAACACTGTCTGCCCCCATCTCCAACACCAACACAGTCCGCCCATCCCCAACACCAAACATTGTCCATCTCCATCCCCAACACCACACACTGACCATCCCCAACCCCAACACCAAACACTGTCCGCCTCCACCCACAACACCAAACACTGTCCGCCATCTTCCAAAACACCAAACACTGTCCACCCCCATCCCCAACACCACACACTGACCATCCCCATTCCCCACACCAAACACTGTCTGCCCCCATCTCCAACACCAACACAGTCCGCCCATCCCCAACACCAAACATTGTCCATCTCCATCCCCAACACCACACACTGACCATCCCCAACCCCAACACCAAACACTGTCCACCCCCATCCCCAACACCAAACACTGTCCGGCCCCATCCCCAACAAACACTGTCCACCTCCATCCCCAACACCAAACACTGACCACCCCCATCCCCAACACTAAACATTGACCATCCCCATTCCCAACACCAAACACTGTCCGCCCCCATCCCAACACTAAACACTGTCTGCCCTCATCCCCAACACTAAACATTGACCATCCCCATCCCCAACACCAAACACTGTCCACCCCCAACACCAACACCAAACATTGACCACCCCCTTCCCCCACACTAAACACTGACCACCCCCATTCCTAACACCAAACACTGTCCACCCCCATCCCCAACACCAAACACTGACCACCACAATTCCCAACACCAAACACTGTCCGTCCCCATCCCCAACACCAAACACTGACCACCACCATCTCCAACACCAAACAATGTCTGGCCCCATCCCCAACAACAAAAACTGACCATCCCCATCACCAACACCAAACACTGACCACCCCCATCTCCAACACCAAACACTGTCCGGCCCCATCCCCAACACCAAACACAGACCACCCCCATCTCCAACACCAAACACTGTCCGGCCCCATCCCCAACAAACACAGACCATCCCCATCCCCAACACCAAACACTGACCACCCCCATCCCCAACACCAAACACTGACCACCCCCATCCCCAACACCAAACATTGTCCGCCACATCCCCAACACCAAACTCTGACCACCCCATCACCAACAACAAACACTGACCACACCCATCCACAACACCAAACACTGTCCGCCCCCATCCCAAACAACAAACACTGACCATCCCCATCCCCAACATCAAACACTGACCATCACCATCCCCAACACTAAACACTGTCCGCCCCCCATCCCCAACACACCAAACACTGACCACCCTCATCCCAACACACCAAACATTGTACAACCCCATTCCCAAAACCAAACACTGTCCACCCCATCCCCAACACCTAACACTGACTATCCCCAACCCCAACACCAAACACTGACCACCCTCATCCCCCACACCAAACACTGACCAACCCCATCCCAACACACCAAACACTGTCCACCACATCCCCAAAACCTAACACTGACTATCCCCATCCCCCACACCAAACACTGACCACCCCCATCCCAACACACCAAACACTGACCACCCTCATCCCCAACACCAAACACTGACCACCCTCATCCCCCACACCAAACACTGAGCACCCCCATCCCAACACACCAAACACTGACCACCCTCATCCCCAACACCAAACACTGACCACCCTCATCCCCAACACCAAACACTGACCACCCCCATCTCCAACACCAAACACTGACCACCCCCATCCCCAACACCAAATACTGACCACCACAATCCCCAACACCAAACATTGTCCAACCCCATCCCCAACACCAAATACTGTCCACCTCCATCCCCAACACCAAACATTGTCCAACCCCATCCCCAACACCAAATACTGTCCATCCCAATCCCCAACATCAAACACTGACCATCCCCATCCCCAACACTAAACACTGTCCGCCCCCCATCCCCAACACACCAAACACTGACCACCCTCATCCCAACACACCAAACATTGTACAACCCCATTCCCAAAACCAAACACTGTCCACCCCATCCCCAACACCTAACACTGACTATCCCCAACCCCAACACCAAACACTGACCACCCTCATCCCCCACACCAAACACTGACCAACCCCATCCCAACACACCAAACACTGACCACCCGCATCCCCAACACCAAACACTGTCCGCCATCTTCCAATACACCAAACACTGTCCATCCCCATACCCAACACCAAACACTGTCCATCCCCATCCCCAACACAAAACACTGTCCAAACCCAATCCCCAACACCAAACACTGTCCAAACCCATCCCTAACACCAAACACTGTCTGCCCCCATCCCCAACACAAAACATTGACCATCCCCATTCCCTACACCAAACACTGTCCGCCTCCACCCACAACACCAAACACTGTCCGCCATCTTCCAAAACACCAAACACTGACCATCCCCATCCCCAACCCCAAACACTGTCCACACCCATCCACAACACCAAACACTGACCACCCCCATCCCCAACACCAAACACTGACCACCCCCATCCCCAACACCAAACATTGTCCGCCACATCCCCAACACCAAACTCTGACCACCCCATCACCAACACCAAACACTGACCACACCCATCCACAACACCAAACACTGTCCGCCCCCATCCCAAACAACAAACACTGACCATCCCCATCCCCAACATCAAACACTGACCATCCCCATCCCCAACACTAAACACTGTCCGCCCCCCATCCCCAACACACCAAACACTGACCACCCTCATCCCAACACACCAAACATTGTACAACCCCATTCCCAAAACCAAACACTGTCCACCCCATCCCCAACACCTAACACTGACTATCCCCAACCCCAACACCAAACACTGACCACCCTCATCCCCCACACCAAACACTGACCAACCCCATCCCAACACACCAAACACTGTCCACCCCATCCCCAACACCTAACACTGACTATCCCCATCCCCCACACCAAATACTGACCACCCCCATCCCAACACACCAAACACTGACCACCCTCATCCCCAACACCAAACACTGACTATCCCCAACCCCCCACAACAAACACTGACCACCCCCATCCCAACACACCAAACACTGACCACCCTCATCCCCAACACCAAACACTGACCACCCTCATCCCCCACACCAAACACTGAGCACCCCCATCCCAACACACCAAACACTGACCACCCCCATCCCCAACACCAAACACTGACCACCCCCATCCCCAACACCAAACATTGTCCGCCACATCCCCAACACCAAACTCTGACCACCCCATCACCAACACCAAACACTGACCACACCCATCCACAACACCAAACACTGTCCGCCCCCATCCCAAACAACAAACACTGACCATCCCCATCCCCAACATCAAACACTGACCATCCCCATCCCCAACACTAAACACTGTCCGCCCCCCATCCCCAACACACCAAACACTGACCACCCTCATCCCAACACACCAAACATTGTACAACCCCATTCCCAAAACCAAACACTGTCCACCCCATCCCCAACACCTAACACTGACTATCCCCAACCCCAACACCAAACACTGACCACCCTCATCCCCCACACCAAACACTGACCAACCCCATCCCAACACACCAAACACTGTCCACCCCATCCCCAACACCTAACACTGACTATTCCCATCCCCCACACCAAACACTGACCACCCCCATCCCAACACACCAAACACTGACCACCCGCATCCCCAACACCAAACACTGACCACCCTCATCCCCCACACCAAACACTGACCACCCCCATCCCAACACACCAAACACTGACCACCCTCATCCCCAACACCAAACACTGACCACCCTCATCCCCCACACCAAACACTGACCACCCTCATCCCCAACACCAAACACTGACCACCCCCATCACCAACACCAAATACTGACCACCCTCATCCCCCACACCAAACATTGTCCAACCCCATCCCCAACACCAAATACTGTCCACCTCCATCCCCAACACCAAACACTGTCCACCCCCATCCCCAACACCAAACATTGACCACCCCCTTCCCCCACACCAAACACTGACCACCCCCATTCCTAACACCAAACACTGTCCACCCCCATCCCCAAAACCAAAAACTGACCACCACCATTCCCAACACCAAACACTTACCGTCCCCATCCCCAACACCAAACACTGACCACCCCCATCTCCAACACCAAACACTGACCACCCCCATCCCCAACACCAAATACTGACCACCACCATCCCCAACACCAAACATTGTCCAACCCCATCCCCAACACCAAATACTGTCCACCTCCATCCCCAACACCAAAGACTGTCCACCTCCATCCCCAACACCAAACATTGTCCAACCCCATCCCCAACACCAAATACTGTCCACCTCCATCCCCAACACCAAATACTGTCCACCTCCATCCCCAACACCAAACACTGTCCACCCCCAACACCAACACCAAACATTGACCACCCCCTTCCCCCACACCAAACACTGACCACCCCCATTCCTAACACCAAACACTGTCCACCCCCACCCCCAACACCAAACACTGACCACCACCATTCCCAACACCAAACACTGTCCGTCCCCATCCCCAACACCAAACACTGACCACCCCCATCTCCGACACCAAACAATGTCTGGCCCCATCCCCAACAACAAAAAATGACCATCCCCATCACCAACACCAAACACTGACCACCCCCATCTCCAACACCAAACACTGTCCGGCCCCATCCCCAACACCAAACACAGACCACCCCCATCTCCAACACCAAACACTGTCCGGCCCCATCCCCAACAACAAACACAGACCATCCGCATCCCCAACACCAAACACTGACCACCCCCATCCCCAACACCAAACACTGTCCACCCCCATCTCCAACACCACACTGTCCGCCCCCATCCCCAACACCAAACACTGTCCACACCCCTATCCCCAACACCAAACACTGTCTGCCTCAATCCCCAACACCAAACACTGTCGACCCCCATCTCCAACACCACACACTGTCCAACCCCATCCTCAACACAACACACTGTCCGCCCCATCCCCAACACCAAACACTGTCTGCCCCCAACCCCAACACTAAACACTGTCTGTCCCCAATCCCAACGCCAAACACTGTCCACCCCATCCCCCACACCAAACACTGACCACCCCCATCCCAACACACCAAACACTGACCACCTTCATCCCAGCACACCAAACATTGTACTACCCCATTCCCAACACCAAACACTGTCCACCCCAACCCCAACACCTAACACTGACCACCCCCATCCCCAACACCAAACACTGACCACCCTCATCCCCCACACCAAACACTGAGCACACCCATCCCAACACACCAAACACTGACCACCCTCATCCCCAACACCAAACACTGACCACCCTCATCCTCCACACCAAACACTGACCACCCCAATCCCCAACACCAAACACTGACCACCCCCATCTCCAACACCAAACACTGATCACCCCCATCCCCAACAACAATCACTGATCACCCCCATCCCCAACACCAAATACTGACCACCACCATCCCCAACACCAAACATTGTCCAACCCCATCCCCAACACCAAATACTGTCCACCTCCATCCCCAACACCAAACACTGTCCACCCCCATCTCCAACACCAAACATTGACCACCACCTTCCCCCACACCAAAAACTGACCACCCCCATCCCCAACACCAAACACTGACCACCACCATTCCCAACACCAAACACTGTCCGTCCCCATCCCCAACACCAAACACTGACCACCCCCATCTCCAACACCAAACACTGATCACCCCCATCCCCAACAACAATCACTGATCACCACCATCCCCAACACCAAACACTGACCACCCCCAACCCCAACACCAAATACTGACCACCACCATCCCCAACACCAAACACTGTCCTCCTCCATCCCCAACACCAAACACTGTCCACCCCCAACACCAACACCAAACATTGACCACCCCCTTCCCCCACACCAAATACTGACCACCCCCATTCCTAACACCAAACACTGTCCACCCCCAACACCAACGCCAAACACTGACCGCCACCATTCCCAACACCAAACACTGTCCGTCCCCATCCCCAATACCAAACACTGACCACCCCCATCTCCAACACCAAACAATGTCTGGCCCCATCCCCAACAACAAACACTGACCATCCCCATCACCAACACCAAACACTGACCACCCCCATCTCCAACACCAAACACTGTCCGGCCCCGTCCCCAACAACAAACACATACCATCCGCATCCCCAACACCAAACACTGACCACCCCCATCCCCAACACCAAACATTGTCCGCCACATCCCCAACACCAAACTCTGACCACCCCATCACCAACACCAAACACTGACCACACCCATCCACAACACCAAACACTGTCTGCCCCCATCCCAAACAACAAACACTGACCATCCCCATCCCCAACACCAAACACTGTCCGCTCCCCATCCCCAACACCAAACACTGACCATACCCATCCCCCACAACAAATACTGTCCACCCCAACACCAAACACTGTCCACCCCATCTCCAACACCAAACACTGACCATCCCTATCCCCAACACCAAACACTGTCTGTCCCCATCCCCAACACCAAACACTGTCCACCCCCATCTCCAACACCACACAATGTCCGGCCCGATCTCCAACACCAAACACTGTCCGCCCCCATCCTCAACACCAAACACTGTCCGCCATCTTCCAAAACACCAAACACTGTCCACCCCCATCCCCAACACCACACACTGACCATCCCCATTCCCCACACCAAACACTGTCTGCCCCCATCTCCAACACCAACACAGTCCGCCCATCCCCAACACCAAACATTGTCCATCTCCATCCCCAACACCACACACTGACCATCCCCAACCCCAACACCAAACACTGTCCACCCCCATCCCCAACACCAAACACTGTCCACCCCCATCCCCAACACCAAACACTGACCACCCCCATCCCCAACACTAATCATTGACCATCCCCATTCCCAACACCAAACACTGTCCGCCATCTTCCAATACACCAAACACTGTCCATCCCCATCCCCAACTCCAAACACTGTCCGCACCCATCCCCAACACCAAACACTGTCCAACCCCATCCCCAACACCAAACACTGTCTACCCCCATCCCGAACACCAAACACTGTCTGCTCCCATCCCCAACACAAAACATTGACCATCCCCATTCCCCACACCAAACACTGTCCGCCTCCACCCACAACACCAAACACTGTCCGCCTCCACCCACAACATCAAACACTGTCCGCCATCTTCCAATACACCAAACACTGTCCACCCCCATCCCCAACTCCAAACACTGTCCACCCCCATCCCCAACTCCAAACACTGTCCGTCCCCATCCCCAACACCAAACACTGACCATTCCCATCCCCAACACCAAACACTGTCCAACCCCATCCCCAACACCAAACACTGTCTACCCCCATCCCCAACACCAAACACTGTCTGCCCCCATCCCCAACACAAAACATTGACCATCCCCATTCCCCACACCAAACACTGTCCGCCTCCACCCACAACACCAAACACTGTCCGCCTCCACCCACAACATCAAACACTGTCCGCCATCTTCCAATACACCAAACACTGTCCACCCCCATCCCCAACTCCAAACACTGTCCGCCCCCATCCCCAACACCAAACACTGTCCACCCCCATCCCCAACACCAAACACTGACCATTCCCATCCCCAACACCAAACACTGTCCAGCCCCATCCCCAACACCAAACACTGTCTACCCCCATCCCCAACACCAAACACTGTCTGCCCCCATCCCCAACACAAAACATTGACCATCCCCATTCCCCACACCAAACACTGTCCGCCTCCACCCACAACACCAAACACTGTCCGCCTCCACCCACAACATCAAACACTGTCCGCCATCTTCCAATACACCAAACACTGTCCACCCCCATCCCCAACTCCAAACACTGTCCGCCCCCATCCCCAACACCAAACACTGTCCACTCCCATCCCCAACTCCAAACACTGTCCAACCCCATCCTCAACACCAAACACTGTCCAACCCCATTCCCACACCAAACCCTGTCCGCCATCTTCCAAAACACCAAACACTGTCCGCCCCCATCCTCAACACCAAACACTGTCCAACCCCATCCCCAACACCAAACACTGTCCAACCCCATCCCCAACACCAAACACTGTCCAACCCCATCTCCAACACCAAACACTGTCCGCCCTCATCCCCAACACCAAACACTGTCCAACCCCATCCCCAACACCAAACACTGTCCAACCCCATCCCCAACTCCAAACACTGTCTGCCCCCATCCCCAACACCAAACACTGTCCAACCCCATCCCCAACACCAAACACTGTCCAACCCCATCCCCAACACCAAACACTGTCCAACCCCATCCCCAACACCAAACACTGTCCAACCCCATCCCCAACTCCAAACACTGTCCAACCCCATCCTCAACACCAAACACTGTCCAACCCCATTCCCACAACAAACCCTGTCCGCCATCTTCCAAAACACCAAACACTGTCCGCCCCCATCCTCAACACCAAATACTGTCCAACCCCATCCCCAACACCAAACACTGTCCAACCCCATCCCCAACACCAAACACTGTCCAACCCCATCCCCAACACCAAACACTGTCCAACCCCATCTCCAACACCAAACACTGTCCGCCCTCATCCCCAACACCAAACACTGTCCAACCCCATCCCCAACACCAAACACTGTCCAACCCCATCCCCAACACCAAACACTGTCCAACCCCATCTCCAACACCAAACACTGTCCGCCCTCATCCCCAACACCAAACACTGTCCAACCCCATCCCCAACACCAAACACTGTCCACCCCCATCCCCAACTCCAAACATTGTACTACCCCATTCCCAACACCAAACACTGTCCACCCCAACCCCAACACCTAACACTGACCACCCCCATCCCCAACACCAAACACTGACCACCCTCATCCCCCACACCAAACACTGAGCACACCCATCCCAACACACCAAACACTGACCACCCTCATCCCCAACACCAAACACTGACCACCCTCATCCTCCACACCAAACACTGACCACCCCAATCCCCAACACCAAACACTGACCACCCCCATCTCCAACACCAAACACTGATCACCCCCATCCCCAACAACAATCACTGATCACCCCCATCCCCAACACCAAATACTGACCACCACCATCCCCAACACCAAACATTGTCCAACCCCATCCCCAACACCAAATACTGTCCACCTCCATCCCCAACACCAAACACTGTCCACCCCCATCCCCAACACTAAACATTGACCATCCCCATTCCCAACACCAAACACTGTCCGCCATCTTCCAACACACCAAACACTGTCCATCCCCATCCCCAACTCCAAACACTGTCCGCACCCATCCCCAACACCAAACACTGTCCAACCCCATCCCCAACACCAAACACTGTCTACCCCCATCCCGAACACCAAACACTGTCTGCTCCCATCCCCAACACAAAACATTGACCATCCCCATTCCCCACACCAAACACTGTCCGCCTCCACCCACAACATCAAACACTGTCCGCCATCTTCCAATACACCAAACACTGTCCACCCCCATCCCCAACTCCAAACACTGTCCAACCCCATCCTCAACACCAAACACTGTCCAACCCCATTCCCACACCAAACCCTGTCCGCCATCTTCCAAAACACCAAACACTGTCGGCCCCAACACCAAACACTGTCCAACCCCATCCCCAACACCAAACACTGTCCAACCCCATCTCCAACACCAAACACTGTCCACCCTCATCCCCAACACCAAACACTGTCCAACCCCATCCCCAACACCAAACACTGTCCAACCCCATCCCCAACTCCAAACACTGTCTGCCCCCATCCCCAACACCAAACACTGTCCAACCCCATCCCCAACACCAAACACTGTCCAACCCCATCCCCAACACCAAACACTGTCCAACCCCATCCCCAACACCAAACACTGTCCAACCCCATCCCCAACTCCAAACACTGTCCAACCCCATCCTCAACACCAAACACTGTCCAACCCCATTCCCACAACAAACCCTGTCCGCCATCTTCCAAAACACCAAACACTGTCCGCCCCCATCCTCAACACCAAACACTGTCCAACCCCATCCCCAACACCAAACACTGTCCAACCCCATCCCCAACACCAAACACTGTCCAACCCCATCCCCAACACCAAACACTGTCCAACCCCATCTCCAACACCAAACACTGTCCGCCCTCATCCCCAACACCAAACACTGTCCAACCCCATCCCCAACACCAAACACTGTCCAACCCCATCCCCAACACCAAACACTGTCCAACCCCATCTCCAACACCAAACACTGTCCGCCCTCATCCCCAACACCAAACACTGTCCAACCCCATCCCCAACACCAAACACTGTCCACCCCCATCCCCAACTCCAAACACTGTCCGCCCCCATCCCCAACACCAAACACTGTCCAACCCCATCTCCAACACCAAACACTGTCCGCCCTCATCCCCAACACCAAACACTGTCCAACCCCATCCCCAACACCAAACACAGTCCACCCCCATCCCCAACACCAAACACTGTCTGCCCCCATCCCCAACACAAAACATTGACCATCCCCATTCCCCACACCAAACACTGTCCGCCTCCACCCACAACACCAAACACTGTCCGCCATCTTCCAATACACCAAACACTGTCCACCCCCATCCCCAACTCCAAACACTGTCCAACCCCATCACCAACTCCAAACACTGTCCAACCCCATCCTCAACACCAAACACTGTCCAACCCCATCTCCAACACCAAACACTGTCTGCCCTCATCCCCAACACCAAACACTGTCCAACCCCATCCCCAATACCAAACACTGTCCACCCCCATCCCCAACACCAAACACTGTCCGCCCCCATCCCCAACACCAAACACTGTCCAACCCCATCCCCAACACCAAACACTGTCCACCCCCATCCCCAACACCAAACACTGTCCGCCATCTTCCAATACACCAAACACTGTCCACCCCCATCCCCAACTCCAAACACTGTCTGCCCCCATCTCCAACACCAAACACTGTCCACCCCCATCCCCAACTCCAAACACTGTCCAAACCCATCCCTAACACCAAACACTGTCTGCCCCCACCCCAACACAAAACATTGACCATCCCCATTCCCTACACCAAACACTGTCCGCCTCCACCCACAACACCAAACACTGTCCGCCATCTTCCAAAACACCAAACACTGACCATCCCCATCCCCAACCCCAAACACTGTCCACACCCATCGACAACACCAAACACTGACCACCCCCATCCCCAACACCAAACACTGACCACCCCCATCCCCAACACCAAACATTGTCCGCCACATCCCCAACACCAAACTCTGACCACCCCATCACCAACACCAAACACTGACCACACCCATCCACAACACCAAACACTGTCCGCCCCCATCCCAAACAACAAACACTGACCATCCCCATCCCCAACATCAAACACTGACCATCCCCATCCCCAACACTAAACACTGTCCGCCCCCCATCCCCAACACACCAAACACTGACCACCCTCATCCCAACACACCAAACATTGTACAACCCCATTCCCAAAACCAAACACTGTCCACCCCATCCCCAACACCTAACACTGACTATCCCCAACCCCAACACCAAACACTGACCACCCTCATCCCCCACACCAAACACTGACCAACCCCATCCCAACACACCAAACACTGTCCACCCCATCCCCAACACCTAACACTGACTATCCCCATCCCCCACACCAAATACTGACCACCCCCATCCCAACACACCAAACACTGACCACCCTCATCCCCAACACCAAACACTGACTATCCCCAACCCCCCACAACAAACACTGACCACCCCCATCCCAACACACCAAACACTGACCACCCTCATCCCCAACACCAAACACTGACCACCCTCATCCCCCACACCAAACACTGAGCACCCCCATCCCAACACACCAAACACTGACCACCCCCATCCCCAACACCAAACACTGACCACCCCCATCCCCAACACCAAACATTGTCCGCCACATCCCCAACACCAAACTCTGACCACCCCATCACCAACACCAAACACTGACCACACCCATCCACAACACCAAACACTGTCCGCCCCCATCCCAAACAACAAACACTGACCATCCCCATCCCCAACATCAAACACTGACCATCCCCATCCCCAACACTAAACACTGTCCGCCCCCCATCCCCAACACACCAAACACTGACCACCCTCATCCCAACACACCAAACATTGTACAACCCCATTCCCAAAACCAAACACTGTCCACCCCATCCCCAACACCTAACACTGACTATCCCCAACCCCAACACCAAACACTGACCACCCTCATCCCCCACACCAAACACTGACCAACCCCATCCCAACACACCAAACACTGTCCACCCCATCCCCAACACCTAACACTGACTATCCCCAACCCCAACACCAAACACTGACCACCCTCATCCCCCACACCAAACATTGTCCAACCCCATCCCCAACACCAAATACTGTCCACCTCCATCCCCAACACCAAACACTGTCCACCCCCATCCCCAACACCAAACATTGACCACCCCCTTCCTCCACACCAAACACTGACCACCCCCATTCCTAACACCAAACACTGTCCACCCCCATCCCCAAAACCAAAAACTGACCACCACCATTCCCAACACCAAACACTTACCGTCCCCATCCCCAACACCAAACACTGACCACCCCCATCTCCAACACCAAACACTGACCACCCCCATCCCCAACACCAAATACTGACCACCACCATCCCCAACACCAAACATTGTCCAACCCCATCCCCAACACCAAATACTGTCCACCTCCATCCCCAACACCAAAGACTGTCCACCTCCATCCCCAACACCAAACATTGTCCAACCCCATCCCCAACACCAAATACTGTCCACCTCCATCCCCAACACCAAATACTGTCCACCTCCATCCCCAACACCAAACACTGTCCACCCCCAACACCAACACCAAACATTGACCACCCCCTTCCCCCACACCAAACACTGACCACCCCCATTCCTAACACCAAACACTGTCCACCCCCACCCCCAACACCAAACACTGACCACCACCATTCCCAACACCAAACACTGTCCGTCCCCATCCCCAACACCAAACACTGACCACCCCCATCTCCGACACCAAACAATGTCTGGCCCCATCCCCAACAACAAAAAATGACCATCCCCATCACCAACACCAAACACTGACCACCCCCATCTCCAACACCAAACACTGTCCGGCCCCATCCCCAACACCAAACACAGACCACCCCCATCTCCAACACCAAACACTGTCCGGCCCCATCCCCAACAACAAACACAGACCATCCGCATCCCCAACACCAAACACTGACCACCCCCATCCCCAACACCAAACACTGTCCACCCCCATCTCCAACACCACACTGTCCGCCCCCATCCCCAACACCAAACACTGTCCACACCCCTATCCCCAACACCAAACACTGTCTGCCTCAATCCCCAACACCAAACACTGTCGACCCCCATCTCCAACACCACACACTGTCCAACCCCATCCTCAACACAACACACTGTCCGCCCCATCCCCAACACCAAACACTGTCTGCCCCCAACCCCAACACTAAACACTGTCTGTCCCCAATCCCAACGCCAAACACTGTCCACCCCATCCCCCACACCAAACACTGACCACCCCCATCCCAACACACCAAACACTGACCACCTTCATCCCAGCACACCAAACATTGTACTACCCCATTCCCAACACCAAACACTGTCCACCCCAACCCCAACACCTAACACTGACCACCCCCATCCCCAACACCAAACACTGACCACCCTCATCCCCCACACCAAACACTGAGCACACCCATCCCAACACACCAAACACTGACCACCCTCATCCCCAACACCAAACACTGACCACCCTCATCCTCCACACCAAACACTGACCACCCCAATCCCCAACACCAAACACTGACCACCCCCATCTCCAACACCAAACACTGATCACCCCCATCCCCAACAACAATCACTGATCACCCCCATCCCCAACACCAAATACTGACCACCACCATCCCCAACACCAAACATTGTCCAACCCCATCCCCAACACCAAATACTGTCCACCTCCATCCCCAACACCAAACACTGTCCACCCCCATCTCCAACACCAAACATTGACCACCACCTTCCCCCACACCAAAAACTGACCACCCCCATCCCCAACACCAAACACTGACCACCACCATTCCCAACACCAAACACTGTCCGTCCCCATCCCCAACACCAAACACTGACCACCCCCATCTCCAACACCAAACACTGATCACCCCCATCCCCAACAACAATCACTGATCACCACCATCCCCAACACCAAACACTGACCACCCCCAACCCCAACACCAAATACTGACCACCACCATCCCCAACACCAAACACTGTCCTCCTCCATCCCCAACACCAAACACTGTCCACCCCCAACACCAACACCAAACATTGACCACCCCCTTCCCCCACACCAAATACTGACCACCCCCATTCCTAACACCAAACACTGTCCACCCCCAACACCAACGCCAAACACTGACCGCCACCATTCCCAACACCAAACACTGTCCGTCCCCATCCCCAATACCAAACACTGACCACCCCCATCTCCAACACCAAACAATGTCTGGCCCCATCCCCAACAACAAACACTGACCATCCCCATCACCAACACCAAACACTGACCACCCCCATCTCCAACACCAAACACTGTCCGGCCCCGTCCCCAACAACAAACACATACCATCCGCATCCCCAACACCAAACACTGACCACCCCCATCCCCAACACCAAACATTGTCCGCCACATCCCCAACACCAAACTCTGACCACCCCATCACCAACACCAAACACTGACCACACCCATCCACAACACCAAACACTGTCTGCCCCCATCCCAAACAACAAACACTGACCATCCCCATCCCCAACACCAAACACTGTCCGCTCCCCATCCCCAACACCAAACACTGACCATACCCATCCCCCACAACAAATACTGTCCACCCCAACACCAAACACTGTCCACCCCATCTCCAACACCAAACACTGACCATCCCTATCCCCAACACCAAACACTGTCCGCCGCCCCATCCCCAACACCAAACACTGACCACCCCATCACCAACACCAAACACTGACCACACCCATCCACAGCACCAAACACTGTCTGTCCCCATCCCCAACACCAAACACTGTCCACCCCCATCTCCAACACCACACAATGTCCGGCCCGATCTCCAACACCAAACACTGTCCGCCCCCATCCTCAACACCAAACACTGTCCGCCATCTTCCAAAACACCAAACACTGTCCACCCCCATCCCCAACACCACACACTGACCATCCCCATTCCCCACACCAAACACTGTCTGCCCCCATCTCCAACACCAACACAGTCCGCCCATCCCCAACACCAAACATTGTCCATCTCCATCCCCAACACCACACACTGACCATCCCCAACCCCAACACCAAACACTGTCCACCCCCATCCCCAACACCAAACACTGTCCACCCCCATCCCCAACACCAAACACTGACCACCCCCATCCCCAACACTAATCATTGACCATCCCCATTCCCAACACCAAACACTGTCCGCCATCTTCCAATACACCAAACACTGTCCATCCCCATCCCCAACTCCAAACACTGTCCGCACCCATCCCCAACACCAAACACTGTCCAACCCCATCCCCAACACCAAACACTGTCTACCCCCATCCCGAACACCAAACACTGTCTGCTCCCATCCCCAACACAAAACATTGACCATCCCCATTCCCCACACCAAACACTGTCCGCCTCCACCCACAACACCAAACACTGTCCGCCTCCACCCACAACATCAAACACTGTCCGCCATCTTCCAATACACCAAACACTGTCCACCCCCATCCCCAACTCCAAACACTGTCCACCCCCATCCCCAACTCCAAACACTGTCCGTCCCCATCCCCAACACCAAACACTGACCATTCCCATCCCCAACACCAAACACTGTCCAACCCCATCCCCAACACCAAACACTGTCTACCCCCATCCCCAACACCAAACACTGTCTGCCCCCATCCCCAACACAAAACATTGACCATCCCCATTCCCCACACCAAACACTGTCCGCCTCCACCCACAACACCAAACACTGTCCGCCTCCACCCACAACATCAAACACTGTCCGCCATCTTCCAATACACCAAACACTGTCCACCCCCATCCCCAACTCCAAACACTGTCCGCCCCCATCCCCAACACCAAACACTGTCCACCCCCATCCCCAACACCAAACACTGACCATTCCCATCCCCAACACCAAACACTGTCCAGCCCCATCCCCAACACCAAACACTGTCTACCCCCATCCCCAACACCAAACACTGTCTGCCCCCATCCCCAACACAAAACATTGACCATCCCCATTCCCCACACCAAACACTGTCCGCCTCCACCCACAACACCAAACACTGTCCGCCTCCACCCACAACATCAAACACTGTCCGCCATCTTCCAATACACCAAACACTGTCCACCCCCATCCCCAACTCCAAACACTGTCCGCCCCCATCCCCAACACCAAACACTGTCCACTCCCATCCCCAACTCCAAACACTGTCCAACCCCATCCTCAACACCAAACACTGTCCAACCCCATTCCCACACCAAACCCTGTCCGCCATCTTCCAAAACACCAAACACTGTCCGCCCCCATCCTCAACACCAAACACTGTCCAACCCCATCCCCAACACCAAACACTGTCCAACCCCATCCCCAACACCAAACACTGTCCAACCCCATCTCCAACACCAAACACTGTCCGCCCTCATCCCCAACACCAAACACTGTCCAACCCCATCCCCAACACCAAACACTGTCCAACCCCATCCCCAACTCCAAACACTGTCTGCCCCCATCCCCAACACCAAACACTGTCCAACCCCATCCCCAACACCAAACACTGTCCAACCCCATCCCCAACACCAAACACTGTCCAACCCCATCCCCAACACCAAACACTGTCCAACCCCATCCCCAACTCCAAACACTGTCCAACCCCATCCTCAACACCAAACACTGTCCAACCCCATTCCCACAACAAACCCTGTCCGCCATCTTCCAAAACACCAAACACTGTCCGCCCCCATCCTCAACACCAAATACTGTCCAACCCCATCCCCAACACCAAACACTGTCCAACCCCATCCCCAACACCAAACACTGTCCAACCCCATCCCCAACACCAAACACTGTCCAACCCCATCTCCAACACCAAACACTGTCCGCCCTCATCCCCAACACCAAACACTGTCCAACCCCATCCCCAACACCAAACACTGTCCAACCCCATCCCCAACACCAAACACTGTCCAACCCCATCTCCAACACCAAACACTGTCCGCCCTCATCCCCAACACCAAACACTGTCCAACCCCATCCCCAACACCAAACACTGTCCACCCCCATCCCCAACTCCAAACATTGTACTACCCCATTCCCAACACCAAACACTGTCCACCCCAACCCCAACACCTAACACTGACCACCCCCATCCCCAACACCAAACACTGACCACCCTCATCCCCAACACCAAACACTGACCACCCCCATCTCCAACACCAAACACTGATCACCCCCATCCCCAACAACAATCACTGATCACCCCCATCCCCAACACCAAATACTGACCACCACCATCCCCAACACCAAACATTGTCCAACCCCATCCCCAACACCAAATACTGTCCACCTCCATCCCCAACACCAAACACTGTCCACCCCCATCCCCAACACTAAACATTGACCATCCCCATTCCCAACACCAAACACTGTCCGCCATCTTCCAACACACCAAACACTGTCCATCCCCATCCCCAACTCCAAACACTGTCCGCACCCATCCCCAACACCAAACACTGTCCAACCCCATCCCCAACACCAAACACTGTCTACCCCCATCCCGAACACCAAACACTGTCTGCTCCCATCCCCAACACAAAACATTGACCATCCCCATTCCCCACACCAAACACTGTCCGCCTCCACCCACAACATCAAACACTGTCCGCCATCTTCCAATACACCAAACACTGTCCACCCCCATCCCCAACTCCAAACACTGTCCAACCCCATCCTCAACACCAAACACTGTCCAACCCCATTCCCACACCAAACCCTGTCCGCCATCTTCCAAAACACCAAACACTGTCGGCCCCAACACCAAACACTGTCCAACCCCATCCCCAACACCAAACACTGTCCAACCCCATCTCCAACACCAAACACTGTCCGCCCTCATCCCCAACACCAAACACTGTCCAACCCCATCCCCAACACCAAACACTGTCCAACCCCATCCCCAACTCCAAACACTGTCTGCCCCCATCCCCAACACCAAACACTGTCTGCCCCCATCCCCAACACCAAACACTGTCCAACCCCATCCCCAACACCAAACACTGTCCAACCCCATCCCCAACACCAAACACTGTCCAACCCCATCCCCAACTCCAAACACTGTCCAACCCCATCCTCAACACCAAACACTGTCCAACCCCATTCCCACAACAAACCCTGTCCGCCATCTTCCAAAACACCAAACACTGTCCGCCCCCATCCTCAACACCAAACACTGTCCAACCCCATCCCCAACACCAAACACTGTCCAACCCCATCCCCAACACCAAACACTGTCCAACCCCATCCCCAACACCAAACACTGTCCAACCCCATCTCCAACACCAAACACTGTCCGCCCTCATCCCCAACACCAAACACTGTCCAACCCCATCCCCAACACCAAACACTGTCCAACCCCATCCCCAACACCAAACACTGTCCAACCCCATCTCCAACACCAAACACTGTCCGCCCTCATCCCCAACACCAAACACTGTCCAACCCCATCCCCAACACCAAACACTGTCCACCCCCATCCCCAACTCCAAACACTGTCCGCCCCCATCCCCAACACCAAACACTGTCCAACCCCATCTCCAACACCAAACACTGTCCGCCCTCATCCCCAACACCAAACACTGTCCAACCCCATCCCCAACACCAAACACTGTCTGCCCCCATCCCCAACACAAAACATTGACCATCCCCATTCCCCACACCAAACACTGTCCGCCTCCACCCACAACACCAAACACTGTCCGCCATCTTCCAATACACCAAACACTGTCCACCCCCATCCCCAACTCCAAACACTGTCCAACCCCATCACCAACTCCAAACACTGTCCAACCCCATCCTCAACACCAAACACTGTCCAACCCCATCTCCAACACCAAACACTGTCTGCCCTCATCCCCAACACCAAACACTGTCCAACCCCATCCCCAATACCAAACACTGTCCACCCCCATCCCCAACACCAAACACTGTCCGCCCCCATCCCCAACACCAAACACTGTCCAACCCCATCCCCAACACCAAACACTGTCCACCCCCATCCCCAACACCAAACACTGTCCGCCATCTTCCAATACACCAAACACTGTCCACCCCCATCCCCAACTCCAAACACTGTCCGCCCCCATCTCCAACACCAAACACTGTCCACCCCCATCCCCAACTCCAAACACTGTCCAAACCCATCCCTAACACCAAACACTGTCTGCCCCCACCCCAACACAAAACATTGACCATCCCCATTCCCTACACCAAACACTGTCCGCCTCCACCCACAACACCAAACACTGTCCGCCATCTTCCAAAACACCAAACACTGACCATCCCCATCCCCAACCCCAAACACTGTCCACACCCATCGACAACACCAAACACTGACCACCCCCATCCCCAACACCAAACACTGACCACCCCCATCCCCAACACCAAACATTGTCCGCCACATCCCCAACACCAAACTCTGACCACCCCATCACCAACACCAAACACTGACCACACCCATCCACAACACCAAACACTGTCCGCCCCCATCCCAAACAACAAACACTGACCATCCCCATCCCCAACATCAAACACTGACCATCCCCATCCCCAACACTAAACACTGTCCGCCCCCCATCCCCAACACACCAAACACTGACCACCCTCATCCCAACACACCAAACATTGTACAACCCCATTCCCAAAACCAAACACTGTCCACCCCATCCCCAACACCTAACACTGACTATCCCCAACCCCAACACCAAACACTGACCACCCTCATCCCCCACACCAAACACTGACCAACCCCATCCCAACACACCAAACACTGTCCACCCCATCCCCAACACCTAACACTGACTATCCCCATCCCCCACACCAAATACTGACCACCCCCATCCCAACACACCAAACACTGACCACCCTCATCCCCAACACCAAACACTGACTATCCCCAACCCCCCACAACAAACACTGACCACCCCCATCCCAACACACCAAACACTGACCACCCTCATCCCCAACACCAAACACTGACCACCCTCATCCCCCACACCAAACACTGAGCACCCCCATCCCAACACACCAAACACTGACCACCCCCATCCCCAACACCAAACACTGACCACCCCCATCCCCAACACCAAACATTGTCCGCCACATCCCCAACACCAAACTCTGACCACCCCATCACCAACACCAAACACTGACCACACCCATCCACAACACCAAACACTGTCCGCCCCCATCCCAAACAACAAACACTGACCATCCCCATCCCCAACATCAAACACTGACCATCCCCATCCCCAACACTAAACACTGTCCGCCCCCCATCCCCAACACACCAAACACTGACCACCCTCATCCCAACACACCAAACATTGTACAACCCCATTCCCAAAACCAAACACTGTCCACCCCATCCCCAACACCTAACACTGACTATCCCCAACCCCAACACCAAACACTGACCACCCTCATCCCCCACACCAAACACTGACCAACCCCATCCCAACACACCAAACACTGTCCACCCCATCCCCAACACCTAACACTGACTATTCCCATCCCCCACACCAAACACTGACCACCCCCATCCCAACACACCAAACACTGACCACCCGCATCCCCAACACCAAACACTGACCACCCTCATCCCCCACACCAAACACTGACCACCCCCATCCCAACACACCAAACACTGACCACCCTCATCCCCAACACCAAACACTGACCACCCTCATCCCCCACACCAAACACTGACCACCCTCATCCCCAACACCAAACACTGACCACCCCCATCACCAACACCAAATACTGACCACCCTCATCCCCCACACCAAACATTGTCCAACCCCATCCCCAACACCAAATACTGTCCACCTCCATCCCCAACACCAAACACTGTCCACCCCCATCCCCAACACCAAACATTGACCACCCCCTTCCTCCACACCAAACACTGACCACCCCCATTCCTAACACCAAACACTGTCCACCCCCATCCCCAAAACCAAAAACTGACCACCACCATTCCCAACACCAAACACTTACCGTCCCCATCCCCAACACCAAACACTGACCACCCCCATCTCCAACACCAAACACTGACCACCCCCATCCCCAACACCAAATACTGACCACCACCATCCCCAACACCAAACATTGTCCAACCCCATCCCCAACACCAAATACTGTCCACCTCCATCCCCAACACCAAAGACTGTCCACCTCCATCCCCAACACCAAACATTGTCCAACCCCATCCCCAACACCAAATACTGTCCACCTCCATCCCCAACACCAAATACTGTCCACCTCCATCCCCAACACCAAACACTGTCCACCCCCAACACCAACACCAAACATTGACCACCCCCTTCCCCCACACCAAACACTGACCACCCCCATTCCTAACACCAAACACTGTCCACCCCCACCCCCAACACCAAACACTGACCACCACCATTCCCAACACCAAACACTGTCCGTCCCCATCCCCAACACCAAACACTGACCACCCCCATCTCCGACACCAAACAATGTCTGGCCCCATCCCCAACAACAAAAAATGACCATCCCCATCACCAACACCAAACACTGACCACCCCCATCTCCAACACCAAACACTGTCCGGCCCCATCCCCAACACCAAACACAGACCACCCCCATCTCCAACACCAAACACTGTCCGGCCCCATCCCCAACAACAAACACAGACCATCCGCATCCCCAACACCAAACACTGACCACCCCCATCCCCAACACCAAACACTGTCCACCCCCATCTCCAACACCACACTGTCCGCCCCCATCCCCAACACCAAACACTGTCCACACCCCTATCCCCAACACCAAACACTGTCTGCCTCAATCCCCAACACCAAACACTGTCGACCCCCATCTCCAACACCACACACTGTCCAACCCCATCCTCAACACAACACACTGTCCGCCCCATCCCCAACACCAAACACTGTCTGCCCCCAACCCCAACACTAAACACTGTCTGTCCCCAATCCCAACGCCAAACACTGTCCACCCCATCCCCCACACCAAACACTGACCACCCCCATCCCAACACACCAAACACTGACCACCTTCATCCCAGCACACCAAACATTGTACTACCCCATTCCCAACACCAAACACTGTCCACCCCAACCCCAACACCTAACACTGACCACCCCCATCCCCAACACCAAACACTGACCACCCTCATCCCCCACACCAAACACTGAGCACACCCATCCCAACACACCAAACACTGACCACCCTCATCCCCAACACCAAACACTGACCACCCTCATCCTCCACACCAAACACTGACCACCCCAATCCCCAACACCAAACACTGACCACCCCCATCTCCAACACCAAACACTGATCACCCCCATCCCCAACAACAATCACTGATCACCCCCATCCCCAACACCAAATACTGACCACCACCATCCCCAACACCAAACATTGTCCAACCCCATCCCCAACACCAAATACTGTCCACCTCCATCCCCAACACCAAACACTGTCCACCCCCATCTCCAACACCAAACATTGACCACCACCTTCCCCCACACCAAAAACTGACCACCCCCATCCCCAACACCAAACACTGACCACCACCATTCCCAACACCAAACACTGTCCGTCCCCATCCCCAACACCAAACACTGACCACCCCCATCTCCAACACCAAACACTGATCACCCCCATCCCCAACAACAATCACTGATCACCACCATCCCCAACACCAAACACTGACCACCCCCAACCCCAACACCAAATACTGACCACCACCATCCCCAACACCAAACACTGTCCTCCTCCATCCCCAACACCAAACACTGTCCACCCCCAACACCAACACCAAACATTGACCACCCCCTTCCCCCACACCAAATACTGACCACCCCCATTCCTAACACCAAACACTGTCCACCCCCAACACCAACGCCAAACACTGACCGCCACCATTCCCAACACCAAACACTGTCCGTCCCCATCCCCAATACCAAACACTGACCACCCCCATCTCCAACACCAAACAATGTCTGGCCCCATCCCCAACAACAAACACTGACCATCCCCATCACCAACACCAAACACTGACCACCCCCATCTCCAACACCAAACACTGTCCGGCCCCGTCCCCAACAACAAACACATACCATCCGCATCCCCAACACCAAACACTGACCACCCCCATCCCCAACACCAAACATTGTCCGCCACATCCCCAACACCAAACTCTGACCACCCCATCACCAACACCAAACACTGACCACACCCATCCACAACACCAAACACTGTCTGCCCCCATCCCAAACAACAAACACTGACCATCCCCATCCCCAACACCAAACACTGTCCGCTCCCCATCCCCAACACCAAACACTGACCATACCCATCCCCCACAACAAATACTGTCCACCCCAACACCAAACACTGTCCACCCCATCTCCAACACCAAACACTGACCATCCCTATCCCCAACACCAAACACTGTCCGCCGCCCCATCCCCAACACCAAACACTGACCACCCCATCACCAACACCAAACACTGACCACACCCATCCACAGCACCAAACACTATCTGTCCCCATCCCCAACACCAAACACTGTCCACCCCCATCTCCAACACCACACAATGTCCGGCCCGATCTCCAACACCAAACACTGTCCGCCCCCATCCTCAACACCAAACACTGTCCGCCATCTTCCAAAACACCAAACACTGTCCACCCCCATCCCCAACACCACACACTGACCATCCCCATTCCCCACACCAAACACTGTCTGCCCCCATCTCCAACACCAACACAGTCCGCCCATCCCCAACACCAAACATTGTCCATCTCCATCCCCAACACCACACACTGACCATCCCCAACCCCAACACCAAACACTGTCCACCCCCATCCCCAACACCAAACACTGTCCACCCCCATCCCCAACACCAAACACTGACCACCCCCATCCCCAACACTAATCATTGACCATCCCCATTCCCAACACCAAACACTGTCCGCCATCTTCCAATACACCAAACACTGTCCATCCCCATCCCCAACTCCAAACACTGTCCGCACCCATCCCCAACACCAAACACTGTCCAACCCCATCCCCAACACCAAACACTGTCTACCCCCATCCCGAACACCAAACACTGTCTGCTCCCATCCCCAACACAAAACATTGACCATCCCCATTCCCCACACCAAACACTGTCCGCCTCCACCCACAACACCAAACACTGTCCGCCTCCACCCACAACATCAAACACTGTCCGCCATCTTCCAATACACCAAACACTGTCCACCCCCATCCCCAACTCCAAACACTGTCCACCCCCATCCCCAACTCCAAACACTGTCCGTCCCCATCCCCAACACCAAACACTGACCATTCCCATCCCCAACACCAAACACTGTCCAACCCCATCCCCAACACCAAACACTGTCTACCCCCATCCCCAACACCAAACACTGTCTGCCCCCATCCCCAACACAAAACATTGACCATCCCCATTCCCCACACCAAACACTGTCCGCCTCCACCCACAACACCAAACACTGTCCGCCTCCACCCACAACATCAAACACTGTCCGCCATCTTCCAATACACCAAACACTGTCCACCCCCATCCCCAACTCCAAACACTGTCCGCCCCCATCCCCAACACCAAACACTGTCCACCCCCATCCCCAACACCAAACACTGACCATTCCCATCCCCAACACCAAACACTGTCCAGCCCCATCCCCAACACCAAACACTGTCTACCCCCATCCCCAACACCAAACACTGTCTGCCCCCATCCCCAACACAAAACATTGACCATCCCCATTCCCCACACCAAACACTGTCCGCCTCCACCCACAACACCAAACACTGTCCGCCTCCACCCACAACATCAAACACTGTCCGCCATCTTCCAATACACCAAACACTGTCCACCCCCATCCCCAACTCCAAACACTGTCCGCCCCCATCCCCAACACCAAACACTGTCCACTCCCATCCCCAACTCCAAACACTGTCCAACCCCATCCTCAACACCAAACACTGTCCAACCCCATTCCCACACCAAACCCTGTCCGCCATCTTCCAAAACACCAAACACTGTCCGCCCCCATCCTCAACACCAAACACTGTCCAACCCCATCCCCAACACCAAACACTGTCCAACCCCATCCCCAACACCAAACACTGTCCAACCCCATCTCCAACACCAAACACTGTCCGCCCTCATCCCCAACACCAAACACTGTCCAACCCCATCCCCAACACCAAACACTGTCCAACCCCATCCCCAACTCCAAACACTGTCTGCCCCCATCCCCAACACCAAACACTGTCCAACCCCATCCCCAACACCAAACACTGTCCAACCCCATCCCCAACACCAAACACTGTCCAACCCCATCCCCAACACCAAACACTGTCCAACCCCATCCCCAACTCCAAACACTGTCCAACCCCATCCTCAACACCAAACACTGTCCAACCCCATTCCCACAACAAACCCTGTCCGCCATCTTCCAAAACACCAAACACTGTCCGCCCCCATCCTCAACACCAAATACTGTCCAACCCCATCCCCAACACCAAACACTGTCCAACCCCATCCCCAACACCAAACACTGTCCAACCCCATCCCCAACACCAAACACTGTCCAACCCCATCTCCAACACCAAACACTGTCCGCCCTCATCCCCAACACCAAACACTGTCCAACCCCATCCCCAACACCAAACACTGTCCAACCCCATCCCCAACACCAAACACTGTCCAACCCCATCTCCAACACCAAACACTGTCCGCCCTCATCCCCAACACCAAACACTGTCCAACCCCATCCCCAACACCAAACACTGTCCACCCCCATCCCCAACTCCAAACATTGTACTACCCCATTCCCAACACCAAACACTGTCCACCCCAACCCCAACACCTAACACTGACCACCCCCATCCCCAACACCAAACACTGACCACCCTCATCCCCCACACCAAACACTGAGCACACCCATCCCAACACACCAAACACTGACCACCCTCATCCCCAACACCAAACACTGACCACCCTCATCCTCCACACCAAACACTGACCACCCCAATCCCCAACACCAAACACTGACCACCCCCATCTCCAACACCAAACACTGATCACCCCCATCCCCAACAACAATCACTGATCACCCCCATCCCCAACACCAAATACTGACCACCACCATCCCCAACACCAAACATTGTCCAACCCCATCCCCAACACCAAATACTGTCCACCTCCATCCCCAACACCAAACACTGTCCACCCCCATCCCCAACACTAAACATTGACCATCCCCATTCCCAACACCAAACACTGTCCGCCATCTTCCAACACACCAAACACTGTCCATCCCCATCCCCAACTCCAAACACTGTCCGCACCCATCCCCAACACCAAACACTGTCCAACCCCATCCCCAACACCAAACACTGTCTACCCCCATCCCGAACACCAAACACTGTCTGCTCCCATCCCCAACACAAAACATTGACCATCCCCATTCCCCACACCAAACACTGTCCGCCTCCACCCACAACATCAAACACTGTCCGCCATCTTCCAATACACCAAACACTGTCCACCCCCATCCCCAACTCCAAACACTGTCCAACCCCATCCTCAACACCAAACACTGTCCAACCCCATTCCCACACCAAACCCTGTCCGCCATCTTCCAAAACACCAAACACTGTCGGCCCCAACACCAAACACTGTCCAACCCCATCCCCAACACCAAACACTGTCCAACCCCATCTCCAACACCAAACACTGTCCGCCCTCATCCCCAACACCAAACACTGTCCAACCCCATCCCCAACACCAAACACTGTCCAACCCCATCCCCAACTCCAAACACTGTCTGCCCCCATCCCCAACACCAAACACTGTCTGCCCCCATCCCCAACACCAAACACTGTCCAACCCCATCCCCAACACCAAACACTGTCCAACCCCATCCCCAACACCAAACACTGTCCAACCCCATCCCCAACTCCAAACACTGTCCAACCCCATCCTCAACACCAAACACTGTCCAACCCCATTCCCACAACAAACCCTGTCCGCCATCTTCCAAAACACCAAACACTGTCCGCCCCCATCCTCAACACCAAACACTGTCCAACCCCATCCCCAACACCAAACACTGTCCAACCCCATCCCCAACACCAAACACTGTCCAACCCCATCCCCAACACCAAACACTGTCCAACCCCATCTCCAACACCAAACACTGTCCGCCCTCATCCCCAACACCAAACACTGTCCAACCCCATCCCCAACACCAAACACTGTCCAACCCCATCCCCAACACCAAACACTGTCCAACCCCATCTCCAACACCAAACACTGTCCGCCCTCATCCCCAACACCAAACACTGTCCAACCCCATCCCCAACACCAAACACTGTCCACCCCCATCCCCAACTCCAAACACTGTCCGCCCCCATCCCCAACACCAAACACTGTCCAACCCCATCTCCAACACCAAACACTGTCCGCCCTCATCCCCAACACCAAACACTGTCCAACCCCATCCCCAACACCAAACACTGTCCACCCCCATCCCCAACACCAAACACTGTCTGCCCCCATCCCCAACACAAAACATTGACCATCCCCATTCCCCACACCAAACACTGTCCGCCTCCACCCACAACACCAAACACTGTCCGCCATCTTCCAATACACCAAACACTGTCCACCCCCATCCCCAACTCCAAACACTGTCCAACCCCATCACCAACTCCAAACACTGTCCAACCCCATCCTCAACACCAAACACTGTCCAACCCCATCTCCAACACCAAACACTGTCTGCCCTCATCCCCAACACCAAACACTGTCCAACCCCATCCCCAATACCAAACACTGTCCACCCCCATCCCCAACACCAAACACTGTCCGCCCCCATCCCCAACACCAACCACTGTCCAACCCCATCCCCAACACCAAACACTGTCCACCCCCATCCCCAACACCAAACACTGTCCGCCATCTTCCAATACACCAAACACTGTCCACCCCCATCCCCAACTCCAAACACTGTCCGCCCCCATCTCCAACACCAAACACTGTCCACCCCCATCCCCAACTCCAAACACTGTCCAAACCCATCCCTAACACCAAACACTGTCTGCCCCCACCCCAACACAAAACATTGACCATCCCCATTCCCTACACCAAACACTGTCCGCCTCCACCCACAACACCAAACACTGTCCGCCATCTTCCAAAACACCAAACACTGACCATCCCCATCCCCAACCCCAAACACTGTCCACACCCATCCACAACACCAAACACTGACCACCCCCATCCCCAACACCAAACACTGACCACCCCCATCCCCAACACCAAACATTGTCCGCCACATCCCCAACACCAAACTCTGACCACCCCATCACCAACACCAAACACTGACCACACCCATCCACAACACCAAACACTGTCCGCCCCCATCCCAAACAACAAACACTGACCATCCCCATCCCCAACATCAAACACTGACCATCCCCATCCCCAACACTAAACACTGTCCGCCCCCCATCCCCAACACACCAAACACTGACCACCCTCATCCCAACACACCAAACATTGTACAACCCCATTCCCAAAACCAAACACTGTCCACCCCATCCCCAACACCTAACACTGACTATCCCCAACCCCAACACCAAACACTGACCACCCTCATCCCCCACACCAAACACTGACCAACCCCATCCCAACACACCAAACACTGTCCACCCCATCCCCAACACCTAACACTGACTATCCCCATCCCCCACACCAAATACTGACCACCCCCATCCCAACACACCAAACACTGACCACCCTCATCCCCAACACCAAACACTGACTATCCCCAACCCCCCACAACAAACACTGACCACCCCCATCCCAACACACCAAACACTGACCACCCTCATCCCCAACACCAAACACTGACCACCCTCATCCCCCACACCAAACACTGAGCACCCCCATCCCAACACACCAAACACTGACCACCCCCATCCCCAACACCAAACACTGACCACCCCCATCCCCAACACCAAACATTGTCCGCCACATCCCCAACACCAAACTCTGACCACCCCATCACCAACACCAAACACTGACCACACCCATCCACAACACCAAACACTGTCCGCCCCCATCCCAAACAACAAACACTGACCATCCCCATCCCCAACATCAAACACTGACCATCCCCATCCCCAACACTAAACACTGTCCGCCCCCCATCCCCAACACACCAAACACTGACCACCCTCATCCCAACACACCAAACATTGTACAACCCCATTCCCAAAACCAAACACTGTCCACCCCATCCCCAACACCTAACACTGACTATCCCCAACCCCAACACCAAACACTGACCACCCTCATCCCCCACACCAAACACTGACCAACCCCATCCCAACACACCAAACACTGTCCACCCCATCCCCAACACCTAACACTGACTATTCCCATCCCCCACACCAAACACTGACCACCCCCATCCCAACACACCAAACACTGACCACCCGCATCCCCAACACCAAACACTGACCACCCTCATCCCCCACACCAAACACTGACCACCCCCATCCCAACACACCAAACACTGACCACCCTCATCCCCAACACCAAACACTGACCACCCTCATCCCCCACACCAAACACTGACCACCCTCATCCCCAACACCAAACACTGACCACCCCCATCACCAACACCAAATACTGACCACCCTCATCCCCCACACCAAACATTGTCCAACCCCATCCCCAACACCAAATACTGTCCACCTCCATCCCCAACACCAAACACTGTCCACCCCCATCCCCAACACCAAACATTGACCACCCCCTTCCCCCACACCAAACACTGACCACCCCCATTCCTAACACCAAACACTGTCCACCCCCATCCCCAAAACCAAAAACTGACCACCACCATTCCCAACACCAAACACTTACCGTCCCCATCCCCAACACCAAACACTGACCACCCCCATCTCCAACACCAAACACTGACCACCCCCATCCCCAACACCAAATACTGACCACCACCATCCCCAACACCAAACATTGTCCAACCCCATCCCCAACACCAAATACTGTCCACCTCCATCCCCAACACCAAAGACTGTCCACCTCCATCCCCAACACCAAACATTGTCCAACCCCATCCCCAACACCAAATACTGTCCACCTCCATCCCCAACACCAAATACTGTCCACCTCCATCCCCAACACCAAACACTGTCCACCCCCAACACCAACACCAAACATTGACCACCCCCTTCCCCCACACCAAACACTGACCACCCCCATTCCTAACACCAAACACTGTCCACCCCCACCCCCAACACCAAACACTGACCACCACCATTCCCAACACCAAACACTGTCCGTCCCCATCCCCAACACCAAACACTGACCACCCCCATCTCCGACACCAAACAATGTCTGGCCCCATCCCCAACAACAAAAAATGACCATCCCCATCACCAACACCAAACACTGACCACCCCCATCTCCAACACCAAACACTGTCCGGCCCCATCCCCAACACCAAACACAGACCACCCCCATCTCCAACACCAAACACTGTCCGGCCCCATCCCCAACAACAAACACAGACCATCCGCATCCCCAACACCAAACACTGACCACCCCCATCCCCAACACCAAACACTGTCCACCCCCATCTCCAACACCACACTGTCCGCCCCCATCCCCAACACCAAACACTGTCCACACCCCTATCCCCAACACCAAACACTGTCTGCCTCAATCCCCAACACCAAACACTGTCGACCCCCATCTCCAACACCACACACTGTCCAACCCCATCCTCAACACAACACACTGTCCGCCCCATCCCCAACACCAAACACTGTCTGCCCCCAACCCCAACACTAAACACTGTCTGTCCCCAATCCCAACGCCAAACACTGTCCACCCCATCCCCCACACCAAACACTGACCACCCCCATCCCAACACACCAAACACTGACCACCTTCATCCCAGCACACCAAACATTGTACTACCCCATTCCCAACACCAAACACTGTCCACCCCAACCCCAACACCTAACACTGACCACCCCCATCCCCAACACCAAACACTGACCACCCTCATCCCCCACACCAAACACTGAGCACACCCATCCCAACACACCAAACACTGACCACCCTCATCCCCAACACCAAACACTGACCACCCTCATCCTCCACACCAAACACTGACCACCCCAATCCCCAACACCAAACACTGACCACCCCCATCTCCAACACCAAACACTGATCACCCCCATCCCCAACAACAATCACTGATCACCCCCATCCCCAACACCAAATACTGACCACCACCATCCCCAACACCAAACATTGTCCAACCCCATCCCCAACACCAAATACTGTCCACCTCCATCCCCAACACCAAACACTGTCCACCCCCATCCCCAACACCAAACATTGACCACCACCTTCCCCCACACCAAAAACTGACCACCCCCATCCCCAACACCAAACACTGACCACCACCATTCCCAACACCAAACACTGTCCGTCCCCATCCCCAACACCAAACACTGACCACCCCCATCTCCAACACCAAACACTGATCACCTCCATCCCCAACAACAATCACTGATCACCACCATCCCCAACACCAAACACTGACCACCCCCAACCCCAACACCAAATACTGACCACCACCATCCCCAACACCAAACACTGTCCTCCTCCATCCCCAACACCAAACACTGTCCACCCCCAACACCAACACCAAACATTGACCACCCCCTTCCCCCACACCAAATACTGACCACCCCCATTCCTAACACCCAGCACTGTCCACCCCCAACACCAACGCCAAACACTGACCGCCACCATTCCCAACACCAAACACTGTCCGTCCCCATCCCCAATACCAAACACTGACCACCCCCATCTCCAACACCAAACAATGTCTGGCCCCATCCCCAACAACAAACACTGACCATCCCCATCACCAACACCAAACACTGACCACCCCCATCTCCAACACCAAACACTGTCCGGCCCCGTCCCCAACAACAAACACATACCATCCGCATCCCCAACACCAAACACTGACCACCCCCATCCCCAACACCAAACATTGTCCGCCACATCCCCAACACCAAACTCTGACCACCCCATCACCAACACCAAACACTGACCACACCCATCCACAACACCAAACACTGTCTGCCCCCATCCCAAACAACAAACACTGACCATCCCCATCCCCAACACCAAACACTGTCCGCTCCCCATCCCCAACACCAAACACTGACCATACCCATCCCCCACAACAAATACTGTCCACCCCAACACCAAACACTGTCCACCCCATCTCCAACACCAAACACTGACCATCCCTATCCCCAACACCAAACACTGTCCGCCGCCCCATCCCCAACACCAAACACTGACCACCCCATCACCAACACCAAACACTGACCACACCCATCCACAGCACCAAACACTGTCTGTCCCCATCCCCAACACCAAACACTGTCCACCCCCATCTCCAACACCACACAATGTCCGGCCCGATCTCCAACACCAAACACTGTCCGCCCCCATCCTCAACACCAAACACTGTCCGCCATCTTCCAAAACACCAAACACTGTCCACCCCCATCCCCAACACCACACACTGACCATCCCCATTCCCCACACCAAACACTGTCTGCCCCCATCTCCAACACCAACACAGTCCGCCCATCCCCAACACCAAACATTGTCCATCTCCATCCCCAACACCACACACTGACCATCCCCAACCCCAACACCAAACACTGTCCACCCCCATCCCCAACACCAAACACTGTCCACCCCCATCCCCAACACCAAACACTGACCACCCCCATCCCCAACACTAATCATTGACCATCCCCATTCCCAACACCAAACACTGTCCGCCATCTTCCAATACACCAAACACTGTCCATCCCCATCCCCAACTCCAAACACTGTCCGCACCCATCCCCAACACCAAACACTGTCCAACCCCATCCCCAACACCAAACACTGTCTACCCCCATCCCGAACACCAAACACTGTCTGCTCCCATCCCCAACACAAAACATTGACCATCCCCATTCCCCACACCAAACACTGTCCGCCTCCACCCACAACACCAAACACTGTCCGCCTCCACCCACAACATCAAACACTGTCCGCCATCTTCCAATACACCAAACACTGTCCACCCCCATCCCCAACTCCAAACACTGTCCACCCCCATCCCCAACTCCAAACACTGTCCGTCCCCATCCCCAACACCAAACACTGACCATTCCCATCCCCAACACCAAACACTGTCCAACCCCATCCCCAACACCAAACACTGTCTACCCCCATCCCCAACACCAAACACTGTCTGCCCCCATCCCCAACACAAAACATTGACCATCCCCATTCCCCACACCAAACACTGTCCGCCTCCACCCACAACACCAAACACTGTCCGCCTCCACCCACAACATCAAACACTGTCCGCCATCTTCCAATACACCAAACACTGTCCACCCCCATCCCCAACTCCAAACACTGTCCGCCCCCATCCCCAACACCAAACACTGTCCACCCCCATCCCCAACACCAAACACTGACCATTCCCATCCCCAACACCAAACACTGTCCAGCCCCATCCCCAACACCAAACACTGTCTACCCCCATCCCCAACACCAAACACTGTCTGCCCCCATCCCCAACACAAAACATTGACCATCCCCATTCCCCACACCAAACACTGTCCGCCTCCACCCACAACACCAAACACTGTCCGCCTCCACCCACAACATCAAACACTGTCCGCCATCTTCCAATACACCAAACACTGTCCACCCCCATCCCCAACTCCAAACACTGTCCGCCCCCATCCCCAACACCAAACACTGTCCACTCCCATCCCCAACTCCAAACACTGTCCAACCCCATCCTCAACACCAAACACTGTCCAACCCCATTCCCACACCAAACCCTGTCCGCCATCTTCCAAAACACCAAACACTGTCCGCCCCCATCCTCAACACCAAACACTGTCCAACCCCATCCCCAACACCAAACACTGTCCAACCCCATCCCCAACACCAAACACTGTCCAACCCCATCTCCAACACCAAACACTGTCCGCCCTCATCCCCAACACCAAACACTGTCCAACCCCATCCCCAACACCAAACACTGTCCAACCCCATCCCCAACTCCAAACACTGTCTGCCCCCATCCCCAACACCAAACACTGTCCAACCCCATCCCCAACACCAAACACTGTCCAACCCCATCCCCAACACCAAACACTGTCCAACCCCATCCCCAACACCAAACACTGTCCAACCCCATCCCCAACTCCAAACACTGTCCAACCCCATCCTCAACACCAAACACTGTCCAACCCCATTCCCACAACAAACCCTGTCCGCCATCTTCCAAAACACCAAACACTGTCCGCCCCCATCCTCAACACCAAATACTGTCCAACACCATCCCCAACACCAAACACTGTCCAACCCCATCCCCAACACCAAACACTGTCCAACCCCATCCCCAACACCAAACACTGTCCAACCCCATCTCCAACACCAAACACTGTCCGCCCTCATCCCCAACACCAAACACTGTCCAACCCCATCCCCAACACCAAACACTGTCCAACCCCATCCCCAACACCAAACACTGTCCAACCCCATCTCCAACACCAAACACTGTCCGCCCTCATCCCCAACACCAAACACTGTCCAACCCCATCCCCAACACCAAACACTGTCCACCCCCATCCCCAACTCCAAACATTGTACTACCCCATTCCCAACACCAAACACTGTCCACCCCAACCCCAACACCTAACACTGACCACCCCCATCCCCAACACCAAACACTGACCACCCTCATCCCCCACACCAAACACTGAGCACACCCATCCCAACACACCAAACACTGACCACCCTCATCCCCAACACCAAACACTGACCACCCTCATCCTCCACACCAAACACTGACCACCCCAATCCCCAACACCAAACACTGACCACCCCCATCTCCAACACCAAACACTGATCACCCCCATCCCCAACAACAATCACTGATCACCCCCATCCCCAACACCAAATACTGACCACCACCATCCCCAACACCAAACATTGTCCAACCCCATCCCCAACACCAAATACTGTCCACCTCCATCCCCAACACCAAACACTGTCCACCCCCATCCCCAACACTAAACATTGACCATCCCCATTCCCAACACCAAACACTGTCCGCCATCTTCCAACACACCAAACACTGTCCATCCCCATCCCCAACTCCAAACACTGTCCGCACCCATCCCCAACACCAAACACTGTCCAACCCCATCCCCAACACCAAACACTGTCTACCCCCATCCCGAACACCAAACACTGTCTGCTCCCATCCCCAACACAAAACATTGACCATCCCCATTCCCCACACCAAACACTGTCCGCCTCCACCCACAACATCAAACACTGTCCGCCATCTTCCAATACACCAAACACTGTCCACCCCCATCCCCAACTCCAAACACTGTCCAACCCCATCCTCAACACCAAACACTGTCCAACCCCATTCCCACACCAAACCCTGTCCGCCATCTTCCAAAACACCAAACACTGTCGGCCCCAACACCAAACACTGTCCAACCCCATCCCCAACACCAAACACTGTCCAACCCCATCTCCAACACCAAACACTGTCCGCCCTCATCCCCAACACCAAACACTGTCCAACCCCATCCCCAACACCAAACACTGTCCAACCCCATCCCCAACTCCAAACACTGTCTGCCCCCATCCCCAACACCAAACACTGTCTGCCCCCATCCCCAACACCAAACACTGTCCAACCCCATCCCCAACACCAAACACTGTCCAACCCCATCCCCAACACCAAACACTGTCCAACCCCATCCCCAACTCCAAACACTGTCCAACCCCATCCTCAACACCAAACACTGTCCAACCCCATTCCCACAACAAACCCTGTCCGCCATCTTCCAAAACACCAAACACTGTCCGCCCCCATCCTCAACACCAAACACTGTCCAACCCCATCCCCAACACCAAACACTGTCCAACCCCATCCCCAACACCAAACACTGTCCAACCCCATCCCCAACACCAAACACTGTCCAACCCCATCTCCAACACCAAACACTGTCCGCCCTCATCCCCAACACCAAACACTGTCCAACCCCATCCCCAACACCAAACACTGTCCAACCCCATCCCCAACACCAAACACTGTCCGCCCTCATCCCCAACACCAAACACTGTCCAACCCCATCCCCAACACCAAACACTGTCCACCCCCATCCCCAACTCCAAACACTGTCCGCCCCCATCCCCAACACCAAACACTGTCCAACCCCATCTCCAACACCAAACACTGTCCGCCCTCATCCCCAACACCAAACACTGTCCAACCCCATCCCCAACACCAAACACTGTCCACCCCCATCCCCAACACCAAACACTGTCTGCCCCCATCCCCAACACAAAACATTGACCATCCCCATTCCCCACACCAAACACTGTCCGCCTCCACCCACAACACCAAACACTGTCCGCCATCTTCCAATACACCAAACACTGTCCACCCCCATCCCCAACTCCAAACACTGTCCAACCCCATCACCAACTCCAAACACTGTCCAACCCCATCCTCAACACCAAACACTGTCCAACCCCATCTCGAACACCAAACACTGTCTGCCCTCATCCCCAACACCAAACACTGTCCAACCCCATCCCCAATACCAAACACTGTCCACCCCCATCCCCAACACCAAACACTGTCCGCCCCCATCCCCAACACCAAACACTGTCCAACCCCATCCCCAACACCAAACACTGTCCACCCCCATCCCCAACACCAAACACTGTCCGCCATCTTCCAATACACCAAACACTGTCCACCCCCATCCCCAACTCCAAACACTGTCCGCCCCCATCTCCAACACCAAACACTGTCCACCCCCATCCCCAACTCCAAACACTGTCCACCCTCATCCTCAACACCAAACACTGTCCAACCCCATTCCCACACCAAACCCTGTCCGCCATCTTCCAAAACACCAAACACTGTCCGCCCCCATCCTCAACACCAAACACTGTCCAACCCCATCCCCAACACCAAACACTGTCCAACCCCATCCCCAACACCAAACACTGTCCAACCCCATCTCCAACACCAAACACTGTCCGCCCTCATCCCCAACACCAAACACTGTCCATCCCCATCCCCAACACCAAACACTGTCCAAACCCCATCCCCAACACCAAACACTGTCCACCCCCATCCCTAACACCAAACACTGTCTGCTCCCATCCCCAACACAAAACATTGACCATCCCCATTCCCCACACCAAACACTGTCCGCCTCCACCCACAACACCAAACACTGTCCGCCATCTTCCAATACACCAAACACTGTCCACCCTCATCCCCAACTCCAAACACTGTCTGCCCCCATCCCCAACACCAAACACTTACCATCCCCATTCCCCACACCAAACACTGTCCGCCTCCATCCCCAACTCCAAACACTGTCCAACCCCATCCTCAACACCAAACACTGTCTAACCCCATCTCCAACACCAAACACGGTCTGCCCTCATCCCCAACACCAAACACTGTCCACCCCCATCCACAACACCAAACACTGTCCGCCATCTTCCAATACACCAAACACTGTCCACCCCCATCCCTAACACCAAACACTGTCCAACCCCATCTCCAACACCAAACACTGTCCGCCCTCATCCCCAACACCAAACACTGTCCACCCCCATCCACAACACCAAACACTGTCCGCCATCTTCCAATACACCAAACACCGTCCACCCCCATCCCCAACACCAAACACTGTCCGCCATCTTCCAATACACCAAACACTGTCCACCCCCATCCCCAACACCAAACACTGTCCGCCCCATCCCCAACACCAAACACTGTCTGCCCCCATCCCCAACACCAAACTCTGATAACTATTATCACAAATATTGCATCCCAGCTCCTCCATCAATGATACCAGATGCTGACCATACCCAGCCCCAGGTTCTCAGACATCCTAACACGTACTCCAGGTATCTAGATACCCTTTAGCCACCGATATTGCTACCTCTACTTGAGCATCCCCCATATAAAACCTGCTGAGTGGGTGCTAACCACCTCAGTGCACTAACACGCCTGTTATACTGAAGAGCAACCTCGGTGCTCGTATCGATTTGCTTCCTGCTGGTGAAGGTTCACCAGATCCCCCCTCCCCACCGAGGTCTCACTCAGGAGGTAGGCAGGAGGATGTTGGCACTACCTGGTCAGTAAGCTAGGAGGTCTCTCCAAGTAAACCCCAAGCAGGGCAATAGGACCAGGGGGAACGTCAGTGCCAGCTGTGCCCACCCCCCAGGACTTGGATACGGTTCCCAAAGAAGCTCAACAACTCAAGTGGGCAAGGTGGGGGAGGGTGGGGGGGGGGCGGGGTTGAGTCCAAGTTTGAAAAGCCCATTACACGACCTGAACCACCAGCGTCCTCCACTGCTCCATTCACCAGATTCCCATCACTCACGGAGCATCGCACCCGATCAATCTAAAATGTTCATTGCTCCTCCTCAATCTCATTCACTCAGCAATGCAGCAAACCTCACATCTCATGGTTTGCGCTCACTGTCGGCTATTCAACTGTGCCAGCCTCACCATTCAAACATCCCGCCCACCACTCTGTGACCCAGCTCGGTCTCTCGTTCGGGATGGGATGATACACAATTGAAGACAGCAGCACCTGATTAACAGGGGGCTTATACCGCCTTGCACTGGCCTTGGCACTGATAGTTGCCATGCCCAGTGACCAGACTAAAGGTGGCAGTGGCTTCCTCCTTTGCACCAGTCAATTTCTGGTCCCTCACCTGATACTCCGCCCTGATTTTGAAGCTCTTGGGTAGTGTCAGTGTACTTGCCTTCCTTTCCCACCAAGCTTCCCCTCCCCTCCAAGACCTGTCCTCATAACCCGACCCTTTGGGCAAGTGAGTGGCAGGAGAATGGAGAAGAGTCTAATGGTGAAACACCATCACTCACAGTCAGAGCAAAGGCATCGTGGCAATCTCATTGGACTAGCAGTCCCTGGCCAATGCTCCGAGGACATCAGAGCATCCCGACAGTGTGGAAGTAGGCCATTCGGTCCATCGGGTAGCAACTGACCCTCCAAAGAGTTTCCTACCCCAACCTGTCCCCTATCCCTGTAACCCTGCATTCCCGTTGCTAATCCACCAAGCCTGCACACTCCTGGAAACTACGGACAATTTAGCATGGCCAATCCATCTAACCTGCACACCTTTAGGCTGTGGGAGGAAAGCGGAGCAAACCCACACAGACTCAGGGAGGATGTGCAAACTCCACACAGACAGCCACCCAACGCTGGAATCAAACTCGGGTCCTTGGTGCTGTGAGGCAGCAGTGCACACCACTAAATCACTTGGCCATCCCAAATATGGATTTGAATCCCACAATGGTAGATGAAGAAATTTAAATTTTATTCTTAAACAGCTGACCTAAAGAACTGGTCTAATTGTGACCATGTGACCATTGTTATTTGTTGTAAAACACATCTCATTCACTAGAGTTGCAGGGATGAGGAAATGGAACAGGTAGAAGTTGGGACTGTTCTCCTTGGGGAGATGAGGGTGAAGGAGGAGATGTGATAGGACTTTTCAAAATCATGAAGGAACTGGAGAGGGGAGAAGTTGTTTCTGCATATCTAAGGATCAAGCACCTGATGACACAAGTTTGAAGTGAAATGAATGAAAACGTGACAATCATAGAACATAGAACAATACAGAACAGGCCCTTTGGCCCTCGACATTGCAGCTACCTGTGATCTAATCTAAACCCATCCCCCTACAGTATCCCATCATCATCCATCGTTTTTACTTCCAAAGAAGATAGGATCTGGAATGCATTGCCTGGAAATGTGTTGGGAGGCAGGTTCCATTGAGGCATTCCAGAGGGCACTGGGTGGTTATTTGGATAGAAATAATATGGAGGATTATGGGGAAGAGGCAGGGTAATGGCTACTAAGTCATGCTCTTTGAGTGCGTCAGCACAGACACAATGGGCAGAGTGGCATTCTTCTGCAGTGTGGTTTTGTTCGTGGTGTGGGGGAGGGGGGAGGTATTTCTGCAAGACCAAAGAAGTGGGCTGAGGGAGATCAGGGCCCAGCTTGGACAGGTTGGACTGCATGGAAGTGCCGGCATGGGAAATGTCCAACAAGTCACCAGTAGGGGGAGGAGGGGCATGAAGGAGGTCCTCGAGCCACCAGGCCTCTTCTCAACACCATAAAATCATAAGAAGTAGGAGCAGCTGGAGGCTATTCAGCCCCTCAAGCCTGCTGTGCCATTGAATAAGATCATGGCTGATCTGAAATCCCTCATGTCCATTTTCCTGCCCTTTCCCAGTAACCCTTGATTCCTCGATTGATCAAGAATCTATCCCCCTGAGCCTTAAATATGCACAAGGACTCTGCCCCCACAGCTCTCTCTGTGGCAAGGAGTTCCCAAGACCCTCTGACAGAAGAAATTCCTCCCGATCTCAGCCTGAAATTGGTGCCCCTTTACTCGGAGACTGTGCCCTCTGGTCCTAGACTCTCCCATGTGGGAAACATCCTCTCAGCATTGACCCTGTCAAGTCACTTAATAATCCAATATCTTTCAAAGTGATCATCTCTCATTTTTCTAAACTCCAGCGAGTAAAGTCCCAACCTGTTTAGCCTTTGCCCATTCAGCACTCCCTCTGTACCAGGGGTCATCCTTGTGAACCTTCACTGAACTGCCTCCAATGAAATGATATCTTTTCCTACATAAGGGGATCAAAGCTGCCAGTCATCAGTCCTCCCATTGCAAGTTACCAGGCTACACACTTGGCAATGGCGTCTTCCTGCGAGGGTGAAATTTAGGTGGTGGGGAGATGAAGTTTTTAACTGGCCATCAATGTTGAGCTTCAAGGTCCCTCGGGCAGGTTGGTCACCAATGCCCACCGCAGCCACAGGGATAGATCTGCAGCAAGCGTGGGCAGGTAGGTATCAGGAATGGCAAGCGTGGCATCACATCAATGCCTGCCAACCCTGACCTAGGGGGCAATAGACATCCCACTGATTCCTGAAGAAGGGCTTATGCCCGAAACGTCGATTCTCCTGCTCCTTGGATGCTGCCTGACCTGCTGCGCTTTTCCAGCAACACATTTTTAGGCAATAGACATCCCAGTCCAGTTGTGGGAACGTGCTCCTAAACTTGCCACTGAGTTTGACCATTTCCTAGCAATAACTACGAGAAGTGAATTCATTGGCTGATTCTTGGTTTCCTAAGTCCGTACCAAAGTCATCAAATGAAATGAAGATTCAAAGTATTTATTGATAAACTTAACACAACAAAAGGAAGACCGCTCCAGTATGAGTGATCCTAGTAGAATGGTTTCCTCCCAGTGGAATCAGTGCCTCCTTCAGTTCATTATTATTGAATGCTGAAGCATGGAATGACACGTCTTTTGAAAGAAGTGGCGATAACCTTTTGTATTGCAATCTTCCAGCTGTTGCAATAAAGCTACATGCAACATAAACTGTTGACAATAACTTACTGTAACTGGGGGATGTCTGCTGGAAGTTGAAAGCACTAACCAGAACAGACAGCAGAATGTAGATTGTGGAACTAATTAATCCTTGACGTTTGTGTTTGGAGGCTCCCCGAGTACCTGTCAAGCTATAAGCAGCTTCCAAAGTGCAGTGACGTGTCAGAAAGCATGTATTGTCTCAGAATATAACTGATGTCTCTTTGCAACCTCTCTCCTTGGTCTAGTTTTGATAGGGTTGAGGCACCGGAGCAGAGGTTGGTAGAACGTGTGATGATACCTCAACGAAAAATTAAAGTCCAGGGCATTTTCACCCACTCACTTCACTGAAATGCCATTGTACAAGGTGTTTACCCATTCCCTACGCAGACTTGAAGAAAGTTTGTTAGCGCCTACTCTACTTCCAAAATGGCGGGAGAGTAGGATGTTTCAGCCAGAACCCGTCCATTCAGTCTGATTCTTTTTCTTTACTTGTATCTTTTTTTCTCTTTTGTGTTTTTCTCCCTCACTTCTTCTTGGTGATATCCTGAACTCCGAGCCTCAGCACAGACTCGGAGTCTCAGCCTCAGCGCAACCGCAATGAGGCATCCTCTGGGCCTGGAGTGGTGTTCTCCCGGCCTCGTGTGGCAATTTATAATGCTGGACATCTTAATTTCTTTATTTTTCTAAATTTTTTTCCTGAAGAACTTGTACTGAAGAATCTGTAGCTAGGTACCTTGGACCTAAGATGGCACCATAATTGGCAACTTGTAAACTTTTCACCGTACTCATTTGAGTGCACGTGACAATAAAGCTTGTTCAATTCACATTTTTTCACATGGGACAGGATGGAGGGCAGATTCACTAAATGCTGCTCGAGATCTAAGGGTTACATTTTGTGGACAGTTTGCAGGGTGTGTATTGTTTTGAGTTTAACAGAGATATTCAAGCTCAGTGAAGAGCTTGTGAAGGTAGATAGATAGAAGCTGTTTCCATTGATGGGGACACCAAGGGGTATAATTCTACTATTACATGTCAGCCATGACGCACTGGATAGCTCTCTTGCATCTAAGTCACAGAGTCTGTGTTCACATCCCATTCCAGGACCAGAAAATAATGCTGAATACTCCCATGCAGTACAGAGGAGATGCTGCAATACTGAATGTGCTGCACTATTGGATATGTGATTATGACAGGCACTATATATATATAAATGCATGAATTTCTTTCCCCTTTGCAGCCTGGCAATTGAGGGTTGATAGCAGGGACCACAAATTCACAAGAAAGCTGAATAGTGGAAATCTGAAATGCCTCCTTCAAAAATTGTCGAGCCTGGGCTACTTAGATAGCTGTTTGCTAGCGATGGTATGGAGGGACATGGAACCAGGCCATGAATATAGTGTTAAAAGACAAGTCAGATATATGCTAATGGGGCAGCATGATAGCTCAGGGATTAGCACTGCAGTCTCAGAGCGCCAGAGACCCGGGTTCAGATCCATAGGGTGACTGTCAGTGTGGCGTTTGCACATTCGCCCCGTGGATTGGCCATGCCAAATTGTGCGGGCTAGGTGGATTAGCTATGGGAAATGCAGGGTTACAGGGAGTAGGATAGGTCAGGGAAGAATTCTCTTCAAAGGGTCAGGGTGGACCTGTCAGATCAAAAGTCCTGCTTCAACACGATAGGGATACGTTGAACTGAATGAGGAACCGGGTCAGATTTGAGGGGGAATGACTGTTTCCTGCTTCTGTGCTTTTCATTTCCTAACGGAAGCCCTGATTACTCTTCTAAACCACAAAGAACACAGATCGCAGAAATAAGATGCTCAGTCACTCATTTTTAGCTCAGAGCGCGTTAAAATTTAGAGTATCCACACAGTCACGTGCACATACACACCAACTCACTCTCTCATCAGGTCATATACTACATCTCAGTTTGTCAAAACAGAAATGATGGCGTTAAAAATTTTATGAATTTGTGAAGAATGCAAATTACAAAACAAATTCTCAAGGTCTATCACTGAGATACTTCTGTTTTGATTTGTTGCAAATTTAAACATCCAATTCAGCGTTTGTTAAGAGCCAATGACACAATTATTGAGACCATTCTCATTGTAAACCAGGTCTAATCAGTTCATTATGAAAACTCCCAGGAGCAGCACATTAAAGAAGAGCTCTAAGCATTCTTGACCTTAAGTCATTCTCTGCCCTGACTGATAGATAACGCCTGAGGAATTCTGCAATCCACGGTGTCTTATCACTATTTTATAACTGTTTGGACTCAAGTTATGTGTTTGTCATCTCCGCTCCATTACGTTGAGTAACAGGGCTGAACAAATCAGATGTAGCTCGTCACTTCATTTTCTGAGCGTTCATGCATTGCAAGGTCTCCTCCTGGAAAGAACCAGTAGGAGATTTCTACCAAGCCCTGACTGAAAACAGGATGGCAGTGTTTCTGTAGTGTGGCTAATTGGGAATCCAGCCATGCAGCTTAATTGCTTTTATGACTGGTCAATCACAATTGGATAATGCACACTAACATTAAGACCTGTGTTGGTGACTTGAATATTTTAGCATGTTAAAATGTAAAACAGAAGATCAGATTGTGTGAATACTTTTTGAGGAGTATAAGTGCTTTACTCTCTTCCTTAATTAACATTGGGAGGTGGTTGTTATTTAAAAATATAAGAAATGGGAGCAGGTGTAGGCCATTCAGCCCCTTGAACGTGTTCACTACACTAACCCCACATTCCCTTCATGATTTCAATAAGTAGAATTGGAACATAGAACAGTAAAGCACAGCAACAGGCCCTTCAGCCCATGATGTTGTGTTAAACATGATGTCAAATTAAACTAATCCCTTCTGCCTGCCCTTGGTCTACATCCCTGCATTCCTTGCATATTCACATGCTTACCTACAAGTCCCTTAAACGCCCCTATTGTATCTGCCTCCTGACAATGCTTTCCAGACACCTACCACTTGCCCCTCACATCTCCTGTGAACTTTCCCCCTCTCACTTTAAAGGCATGCTCCCCTAGTATTCAACATTTCATCTCTGGGAAAAAGATTCTGACCTTCAACCCTATCTATGCCTCTCAGAATTTTATCGACTTCTATCAAGTCCCTCCTCAGCCTCCGCCACTCCAGACAAAATGACCAGAGTTTTTCCAGCCTCTCCTTATAGTTCATACCCTCTAATCCAGGCAGCATCCTGGTAAACCTCTTCTGCACCCTCTCCAAAGCCTCCACAGCCTTCCTGTAATGTAGTGACCAGAATTGAATGCAATACTCAAAGTGTGGCCTGACCAAAGTCTTATAAAGCTGCCACTTGACGTCCTGACTCTTATACTAAGCTCCCCATCCAATAAAGGCAAGTATGCTTTACCACCCTATCTACTTGTGGCCACTTTCAGGGAGCTATGGACTTGAACCCAAGATCCCACTATACATCAATGCTGTTCAGTGGCCTGCCATTAAACTGTATGCTTTTCTTAAACAGTTCTATCGAGCTCTGTCTTGAACATTCAAAGACTGAGCCTCCATAGCCCTTTGCAAAAGAAAACCATGCTCTGAGTGAAGAAATCCCACCTCATCGCAGTACTTTCATCTGACACGGCTTCTTGACCCCCTCTAACCAGCGGAAATGTCTTCCCTCACCTACCTTATTGATCCCTGTATGGAGTTGAATTGGATCATCTCTCCGTTGTTAAGGATGCAACCTCGTGAAATATTTCCTCATAACACCATTCCAGGAATTTGTTCAGTGGACCTTTGTTGCACTGTTTGTATGACTTAGTGTGTCTTTCCACAGGTAAGGAGGCCAAAACTGAACCAAATGCTTTCTCTGGAGTGTCGGAGGCTGAGGGGTGACATTATAGAGTTTTATAAAATTATGAGGGACATGGATAGGATAAACAGACAAAGTCTTGGGTGGGGAACTCCAAAACTAGAGGACATAGGCTTAAGGAGAGAGGGGAAAGATATAAGAGGAACCTAATGGGCAATGATTTCATGCAAAGAATGTTGCATATATGGAGTTAGCTGCCGCGGGAGATGGTGGAGATAGATACAATTACAACATCTGGATGGGTATATGAATACGGAGGGTTTAGAAGGACATGGACCAAATACTGGCAAATGGGACAAGATTAATTTAGGATATCTGGTCAGCATGGACGAGTCGGACCGAAGGGTCTGTTTCTTGCTGTGTATCTCTATGATTCTTAATACTCCAGATGCATTTGTACCAGGGCTCTTTGTAAGAATGTAAGAGTGAAGTACAGTTATTTGCATTATGTAAGTGTAAAGTGCTATTGCTTGTCATGTGTAAGTGTGAGTACAATTACCCATGTTGTGTAAGTGTACTTGTGGTCCTTTCTATTGAAATGACTGTGTCTGGTTAAAATGTGACTGATGCAGTTCCACTGGTGGATAGCCAGCACTTCATATTGAACAACAGAAGGTTCTGGGGTACTGGATAAGCTGCTATCAAAGTACAGAATTTTTACAATTTTTAATTATTTTTATTCCTTGTAAGACAGTTTGATAGAGAAAAAAATTCTTTACTATCATTTTTTTGTCTATTCTTTATTATGTGTCTCAGAGATTTCCCCCAAACAGATTTGAGAAGTATTTCAATCCTGTCTCTGTACGTATTTATCTTATTCTGCCAGCTGTGATCTACCAGATGAGGTGACAAAGGTTTCCTGAGAAAGATTTAGGGGCTGCGTTTTCTACGTGAATTTCACATTTCTACTACTGCTGAGTCAGGAGATCTAAACCATCTTGGTTTAATCTGTAAGTGAGTGGCTTTGCTGATTTATGTCAGGACTGTATTTAGGTCTGTAAATGTTAGTTGTAATGGAAAAGGGAGTCATATCAACTTAGGAAAGTCCAGCACCAGTTATAAGCAATTAAGACAAACCTTGCCAGCATTATTCACATCTCTGTAACAAACGCTCTCAGCTTTAAATCTGATTAAAGCGTTGGCTTAACACTGCATGAAAATCAAGCCTCTCAGTCCACCACATTCTATTGTGGTAATTTTTATACCTTGTTCTAACTCGTACCAAGTCTCGTTCTCACCTTCAATTCTCCTAAATGCAAATTGGTTTCTAGTTTGGCAACACCTCAATTTTAAAATTCTGATCTTCAAGCTCAAATCCCTGCGTGGTCTCGCCCTTCCCTGTCTCTGTGCAACCTCCTCCAGCCGACAACGGTCTCAGAGATTTGTGCTATAATTTCTGTAGCCTACCGATGCATCCTTTGCCCGGTGTTGGCTTCAACCATCTCAATCCCAAGTTCTGCAACTTTTTTCTCAAAATCTCTGCACCTCTCCAAAATGCTCCTTAAAACTCACTTATCTGAGCAGAGATTTGATCACCTCTCCTAAATAACTCTTTATTACTTAGAGAATGTGTTGGCCCAATTAGACCATGCTAGTGTTTGTGCTCACTCAAGCCTCCTCCCAACTTTCCCTCATCCAAACCTACAACTGTCACTCTCAATGTGCCCTCTCCTTCAAAACGCTTCTCTCGCTCAAATTCCCAAAAGGATATTTTGCTGACTCTCTTATATCAATAGCTCCTAGGTTTTTTTTAAAACATTCATTCATAGCATCACTGGCCAGGCTAGCATTTATTGCTCATCTTCTATTTAAGAGTCAACCATTTTGCTGATGGTCTGGAGCCACATAAAGGCCAGACCAGGTAATGACAGCAGTTTCCTTCCCTGAAGGACATTAGTGGAAAAAAAAACAGGCTTATCCAATCTTTCCAACTGCCACCGTGACATGGACCACCTCAACCTGTCCACCCCTGTCACCCACTCCAACCTCTCACCCTCACAATGCACAGCCCTCCACCCCAACCTCACCATCAAACCAGCAGACAAGAGGGGGTGCACAGTGGTACTGTGGCACACTGACCTCGACAATGCAGAAGCCAGGTGCCAGCTTGAAGACATCTCCTCCTACTGCCTCCTTGACCACCGACCACACCTCCCATCACCAAACCATTGTCTCCCAGACCATCCACAATCTCATCACCTCAGGGGACCTCCCACCCACAGCCTCCAACCTCATCGTTTGGGATACCCACATAGCCCGGTTCTACCTCCCACCCAAACTTCACAAACCTGACTGCCCCGGTGAACCCATTCTCTTGGCCTGCTCCTGCCCCGCCAAAGTTATCACTACATACCTTGACACCATCCTGACCCCTTAGCCCAGGAACTCCCCACCTACATTCGGGACACCACCCATGCCTTTCACCTCCTCCAAGATATTTGTTTCCCCAGCTCCCAATGCCTCATCTTCACCATGGACATCCAGACCCTGTACACATTGATCTACATGATGAAGGTCTCCAAGCTCTCCATTTCTTCCTCTCACGCCAACCCAACCAGTACCCTTCCACTGACACTCTCATCCACTTGGCTGAACTGGTCCTCACCCTCAACAATTTCTCCTTCCAATCCTCCCACTTCCTTCAAACCAAAGGGGTAGCCAGGGGAACCCACATGGGCCCCAGCTACGCCTGCCTCTTCGTTGGGGACGTGGAACAGTCCATGTTCCGGAGTTACACCAGCACCATTCCTCAACTTTTCCTCCACTACATCAATGACTGTAATGGCGCCACCTCATGCTCCCATGAGAAGGTTCACCTGGACCATCTTGGACACCTCCCTCCCCTTCCTGGACCTCTCAATCTCCATCTCTGGTGACCGACTAACCATGGACATCTACTTCAAACCCACCAATTCCCACAGCTACCTGGACTCCACCTCCTCCCAGCCCGCTTCCTATAAAATATTCCCAATTCCTCTGTCTCCACCGAATCTGCTCCCAGGAGGACCAATTCCACCATAGAACATCCCAGATGGCCTCCTTCTACAAAGGCCGCAATTTCCCTCCCACGTGTGGTGATGCCCTCCAGCGCATCTCATCCACTTCCCGCACCTCCACTCTTGAACCCCACACCTCCAATTGCAACAAGGACAGAACCCCATTGGTCCTCAACTTCCACCCCACCAACCTCTGGCACATTGCATCATCCTCTGCCACTTCTGCCATGTACAAACAGACCCCACCATTAGGGATATATTTTCGCCCCCCACCACTTCTATCTGCATTTCAGAGAGACCTTTCCCCCCAACCAGCTGACACCCAACTCCCGGCACCTTCCCCTGCTACCGCAAGAAGTGCAAAACCTGCGCACACACTACCCCCCTCACCTCCATCCAAGGCCTCAAAAGAGCCTTCCACATCCGACAGAGATTTACCAGTACTTCCACACCCGTCATCTACTGTATCCATTGTACCTGATGTGGTCTCTAATTGGGGGGACAGGATGCCAACTTACGGATCGTTTCAGAGAATATCTCTGGGTCACCTGCACCCACCAAACCCTCTGCCCCGTGGCCAAACACTTTAACTCCCAGTCCAACTCCCACTCCACCAAGGACATGCAGGTCCTGGGCCTCCTCCTTCGCAAATCCCTAATCACCCAACGGCTGGAGGAAGAACGCCTCATCTTCCACCTTGGGACCCTGCAACCACATGGGATCAATGTGGATTTCACCAGTTTCCTCATTTCCCCTCCCCCCACCTTATCGCCCCAAGCCTCCAACTTGGCACCGCCCTCTTGACCTGTCCATAGTCTTTCCCACCTATCTGCTCCACCCTCCTCTCCAACCTATTACCATTACCCCCATCTTCATCTACCTATCATATTCCCAGCTACCTTCCCCCCCAACCCCCCCCCCCCCCTCTCTATCTTTCAGCACCCCTGGGCCACAAGCCTCATTCCTGATGAAGGGCTTATATCCGAAACGTTGATTCTCCTGCTCCTCGGATGCTGCCTGACCTACTGTCCTTTTCCAGCAGCACACTCCTGACTCTGATCTCCAGCATCTGCAGTCCTCACTTTCCCCTTATCCGATAATCGACAATGATTTCATGGTCATCACACGACACTTAATTCCAGATTTTTATTGAATTCACGTCCAGCATTTGCGGTGGCAGGATTCAAATATGGGTCTCCAGAATATTACCTGGACCTCTGAATTAACAGCCTAATGGACCTTACAATAGGACATCACCTCCCCTAATGCCACAACGCCATCACCTAGCTACGCTCATCGCTATATAGTTAAAAACATTCTGGAGGGAAGTTGACTGTCTTTCCAGGTAGTGGACTGGGAAATGAGGACGTCAAAGAGTGTGGTGCTGGAAAAGCACAGCAGGTCAGGCAGCATTTGAGGAGCAGAAGAATCGACGTTTCGGGCATAAGCCCTTCATCAGGAATTATAAATGAGGATGCCAGGAAAGTAGCACTGAGCTGTGAAATATCATGGCGCAATTTTGCTTCCAGGGTATTTATCCAGTGATAGTACTGGATGCAGGCTGTGGGACTCTCCAAGAGAAGTGTACAGCTGATTGGCATTTGAAGCGGCAGGTATTCTGCTGAAGATGGAGTGAGTCCCCACTATTATCTTTTTTTTAAATTCAATTCTCTAATTTCTTTGCATATTTCCTGTTCTGCCTCCCTACCACTATTAGATGGCCTGTAGACTACCTCCATCAATGGTATTGATCCTTCACTGTCTTTTCTCTCTGGCTGGATGAATTATCTATCTGTTTTATTGATGACTACATCATGTTTTTTTCTGTTGTCACTATTATTTATAATAAGCACAGCTACTTCACAAACCCCTTTGCCCTCTATTATTTCTAAACATGTTATATTTGGTAATGTTTCATCTTTCCATTGGAATCTCTCAATAATCTCAGCTGTACTTATCAGTCACTATTTATTATTACCTTGAGTTCTCCTGTTGAATTACACATGGTATGCTGATTGCTGAACAGATGTTTAATTCATTTGTCATAGCAGTTCCTCTTACTGAATATTTTACCTTCCTGTTCTATGATTGCATTTATTCCTTGGTAACACAGATCCTTATTATCGTATATCCTATGCTTTCCACTTCTGTTCCACTTATAGCAAAGCTCAGCTCATTCCTTGTACGTTCCAATCTCATCGTATCAGATTCACAGCCTTTGCTTCTCCCAACTTATTCTTTCTGCTGGGAACCACATCCTGCTTTACTGCAGCTCAAGACAAAAAGAAGCTGCAGATGCTGGAATCCGAGGTAAATAAGCAGGAGGCTGGAGGAACACAGCAAGGCCGACAGCATCAGGAAGTGGAGAAGTCAATGTTTCCGGACTGGGGGTGGTTATCGGGGGAGCTGCAGTTAAAGAGGTGATGGGGGAAAACCCTCCCCCTCCCTTCCATTCTTCCGATCGACCCTTCCTTCCAGCTACCAACAGGATTCATTCCTCTCATCGAGCAAACAGGTCGTACCCTCTATCTGTCTTCACCTATCCCAGCCTCACCACCCTGCTCCCTGCCACACCCCCCGCCCCCTTTATCTGAAGCTCCCCTTACACCCATCCCCAGTCCTGAAGAAGGGTTACACCCGAAATCTCCACCTCCTAATGCTGCCTTGTTGTGTTCCTCCAGCCTCCTGCCTGTCCCTCCTGATGCTGCCTGCCTTGTTGTGTTCCTCCAGCCTCCTCCCTGTCCCTCCTGATGCTGCCTGCCTTGCTGTGTTCCTCCAGCCTCCTCCCTGTCCCTCCTGATGCTGCCTGCCTTGTTGTGTTCCTCCAGCCTCCTCCCTGTCCCTCCTGATGCTGCCTGCCTTGCTGTGTTCCTCCAGCCTCCTCCCTGTCCCTCCTGATGCTGCCTGCCTTGTTGTGTTCCTCCAGCCTCCTGCCTGTCCCTCCTGATGCTGCCTGCCTTGTTGTGTTCCTCCAGCCTCCTGCCTGTCCCTCCTGATGCTGCCTGCCTTGCTGTGTTCCTCCAGCCTCCTCTCTGTCCCCCCTGATGCTGCCTGCCTTGCTGTGTTCCTCCAGCCTCCTGCCTGTCCCTCCTGATGCTGCCTGCCTTGTTGTGTTCCTCCAGCCTCCTGCCTGTCCCTCCTGATGCTGCCTGCCTTGTTGTGTTCCTCCAGCCTCCTGCCTGTCCCTCCTGATGCTGCCTGCCTTGCTGTGTTCCTCCAGCCTCCTCTCTGTCCCCCCTGATGCGGCCTGCCTTGCTGTGTTCCTCCAGCCTCCTGCCTGTCCCTCCTGATGCTGCCTGCCTTGCTGTGTTCCTCCAGCCTCCTGCCTGTCCCTCCTGATGCTGCCTGTCTTGCTGTGTTCCTCCAGCCTCCTGCCTGTCATTCCTGATGCTGCCTGCCTTGCTGTGTTCCTCCAGCCTCCTGCCTGTCCCTCCTGGTGCTGCCTGCCTTGCTGTGTTCCTCCAGCCTCCTGCCTGTCCCTCCTGGTGCTGCCTGCCTTGCTGTGTTCCTCCAGCCTCCTGCCTGTCCCTCCTTATGCTGCCTGCCTTGCTGTGTTCCTCCAGCCTCCTGCTTGTCTGCTGCAGTTAGAGGCTGTTTCATTAATGCTGTTCTTGCCTTTCCCGGAATTAGTACCAGCGTTCCATGAAAATGGAGCACCTTTTCCCTCCCCAGACCTTCAACTAAAAGCTCTTTTTTTTCTCCTGCTCTGGAATTCCCTGTACCAATTTGCATGTAGCTTGGGAGAGACATTATTTACTGGATTAGTGGTGCTGGAAGAGCCCAGCAGTTTAGGCAGCATCCAACGAGCAGCGAAATCGACGTTTCGGGCAAAAGCCCTTTATTCCTGATGAAGGGATTTTGCCCGAAACGTCGATTTCGCTGCTTGTTGGATGCTGCCTGAACTGCTGTGTTCTTCCAGCAGCACTAATCCAGTATTTGGTTTTCAGCATCTGCAGTCATTGTTTTTACCTCAGAGACATTATTTACCTTAGTGGTCCAATTTCTAAATCTGGTTCCTAAGTTCCAATATTTCCCCAGCAGGGTCTCTAGCTCCAACACAAGCTCACAAGAATTGCTCTAGGCCATTTGGCCCATCAACCTCATTCTGCCATTCAGTTGGATGTTGTTTGATCTGATTAAGATCTCAACACCATTTTCCTGCCTGTCTCCCACAGCCCTGGAACTCCCTCATCGATCAAAAATCTGCCTAACCCAAGCTTGAATATTTCAATGTCCCAGCCTCCACTTTCCAGAGAATTCCAAAGAATCTCTGATGGGAGAAATTCTGCCTCATTCAGTCTTAAAGGGCAGACTCTGATTCTTAAACTGCGCTCCCTAGTTTTAGACTTAGCTACACACGGGGAACAATTCTCTCAGGATCTACATGATCAAGCCCCCTCAGGATTTTATATATTCCAATATCACTTCTCATTCTTCTAAACTCCAAGGAGTACAGGCCTAACCTGCTCAACCTTTCCACATAAGCCAAACCCCTCACTACAGAAATTGTCAAGCATACCTTTGTTGAACTGCTTCTAATGCAACTGTATCATTTCTTAACTAAGGAAAGTTAAATTTCGCCATGTCCTGTAGTGAAATGGTGTATCTGGAGCATTGGGCTGGAATATCAGTCTCGCAACAATGCCATATCTTAGTGTTGACCTTTAACCATTGATTCCAATATAGGAACATAGGAAGAGGAGTAGGTTACTATCCCTGTATCTCTTGATGTCATTAATAACTAGGGAGATCTTTCAACGCATGAGTTGAATCCACTCAATGTCTGAGCTTCCACAGACATCAGCTGTAGAAGATTCCAAAGATTGTCTACCCCCTGAGTGACTAAGAATGTAAGGACGTAAGGACCAGGAGCAGGAGTAGGCCATCTGGCCCCTTGGGCCTGCCCTGTCATTCAATAAGATCATGGCTGATCTCTTTCGTGGACTCAGCTCCACTTGCCCACTTATTCTCTATAACCCTTTATTCCTTTATGTTCAAAAATCTATCTATCTTTGCCTCAGCTGCTTCACTGGGCAGGGAATTTCACAGATTCACAACCTTTTGGGTGAAGAAGTTCTTCCTCAACTCAGTCTGAAATCTGCTCCCCCTTGTTTTGAGGTAATTCTAGCTTCGCCCACCAGCTGAAACAACCTCTCTATTTTTACATTATCCATTTTCTTCATAATTTTGCACGTTTCTATAAGATCCCTCTGTCATTCTTCTACATTCTCAGTCCTAAACCTTTTATCCTGAGATTGTGACCCACTCTGTATTTTGTAAGGAGCATGATAATTGAACTTTCTCCCTACTTCCAAATTCCTCTTCAAGCACTGCAAGATATATCTGATCTGGTGTCAGGCAGGCAATAGCCTTTCGGACTCTCATTTATGGTTATATAGAATTCTATCTAATCCACTAGAAAATTCCTCTTCACTGTCTCATTCCTGATTTGGTCTTCAACCCTCTTAGCCAAGGTGCTGTGGCTCTCTTCCCCATGGGCTTTCTCCTTGTTTTTACAAGTGGCTGTTGAACAAAATGCTGTCCCTGGGGCCTCTTTCTCATCCTCTGCAGGGTCCCAGCTTCTGAGGCCCTGAAAGTCACACCGTCCTTTTCCTGAGCCATGTATCCCTTTGGGATGGGACTGCTTTCTGCAGAGACTATCCAGGATGTGCTCTTCATTCCTGATGTTTCAGTGTCTCTAACTCCCAGTCCAGCTCAATAACCAAGTGACTCGAGACAGAAACATCTCCTGGTGGCGTGGTGGCTCAGTGGTTAGCACAGCTGCCTCATAGCACCAGATGCCTGGAGTGGATTCCAGCTTCAGCTGTCTGTGTGGAGTTTGCACATTCTCCCCATGTCTGCGTGGGTTTCCTCCGGGTGCTCCAGTTTCCTCCCACAACCCAAGGATTTGCTGGGTAGGTGGGTTAGCCACCGGCCGGGTAGGGGGGGTAAGTCTGGGTGGGATGCAGTTTAGGGGTCAGTGCACACTTGATGGGCTGAATGGCCTGCTTTCACACTGTAAGGATTCAATGTGGGAAGCAGGAATTGTCTCCCTGACCACAAAGTGGTCATTTGTCTGATTTGTTTTATGCTCCAGCACAGTGCCATGGGATGTTTCACAATGTCAAAGGAGCTGCATAAACACCACTTGTAATCGTCAGGACAGGCTCCAGTTCTGGAGTCAGCCTTAATTTTTCACTCTGTCCTGAGAGCACAGTATAAATACAGAGGAAATACAGAGTGATTCATCAAAAATCATCAAGAATCTGCGTCATTCCAGCCCCCACATCAGTCTACTGTAGTCCATACAAACACAAGGCAGATTAGTTAAACATTACAATATATTTCTTAAAAGTTGACTGTGATTTGCGGTAAGATGGGACTGGGATGGCATCTGTTCTTTACTTTTTCTGGACTGTATTTTCTGTCTGTTCAAATACTTAGTTTTTAAAGAACCCATATTCAGTCTGGTTTTGGTTAATAATCAGTGGTTAAAAATCACATTTTAAGCATTTTTGTTTGGTTGCTCCTCAGAGTACCTGTTCTTACGCGACATGGAATGGCTGAGGATTGTCCATTGCTTTACAATCTCAGGTGAAACAGGGGCAGAACTTGGGTTTGGATGTTCAGAACATTCTTCTTCTAACTGAGAAGAACATTCCACTGTGAAGAAGCCAACTGACTCAAAGGTGAAGGAAAGTGGACCTCCTCAGACTCAGGTACACTTGCGATGCATCTTTAAGGGAGACTATCCTAAATGACAACCATCCATAACAGGATGTGATGTATAAGCCATTTACTCTGTAGCCAGAACAGAGCTAGAGTCTTATCAGTCAGATATGACTATATAGCCTTCCAGTTACCAGCCATACTTTCAAACAAGGAACACACAGTCTTATCTGACCAGTCCTTGTCACTGATTGATATATTGGCAATTAACTGAAGCATGCAATAGTGCCAGCTCAAGACTTAACTCTGGTTTCTGACTCCAATTTACCTGTGAGCAAACTGTCTGTGCAATACAAAGCTGCATTTCTACTGCACACACTACCCTAAGAGGATGAGATGCACTTGAGTCCATGCTCCACTACCTGTGCAAAGGCTGGAGTTATTACTCACTCTGACAGCTGCAGAGCTGGCAGTTCAGCCCAATGTCAGCTTGCACCCCCCTGCCATCATTCCATCTTGCAGCAGAGGAGAGGCAGACTGACTTGGCTTGTACCCCATTGAGTGCTGGGATGTGATTTGATCCAGGCGGTTAAAACATAACAATGCTTTGAAAGGGTAGAGACAGAGAGAAAAAAAAATTCCTTTTGAGAAATAGGAGAAAGCTTATTCTGGAATGGGCTCAGGAAGCAGATTTCCACACAAAAGGTGAGTACATATCTGTACCCAAGAGCCTGCAAGTCAGTTGCAGCTTCCGAGATTGAGGTGGATATATTTTTGTTGTGTGCAGACGTCAAGGGCTGTGGGACTAAGGTGGGCAAATAGAACTGATTAGCAATTGTCTAATTGCATAACAGGACACACCTATCAAGGTAAATGCCCTCTCCTTCAGGTCACAATATTCCTTACCAGGATCTAATCTGGTCAACCCGGCTCATTTTCCCAGCCTCCCACTAACCTTCGTTTGCAGCATTTTAATTTCAGTCGACAGGTTGTTAATGTGCTGGCGCAGACACTGGTTTTCCTCCTGAACTTGCTCCAGTTGGATACGCTCTTTATTCAGGCATATGCTCAGGTCCATCAGCTAGGATCAAAATTAATGTGCAGGTGTCAAAAGTTCAGCAACTCTAAATCTCATTATCACAGCAGTCATAACCTTGAGCAAGCTTATAGCTGCTGTCATTACAGATTCCCGACAGCAGCTTACAGCACGCCTTGTGATCACATGGCACACTTGCTCAGTGCCGGGACTGAAGCGGCTTCAAAGGTGTCCCACAGCAACATAGTTCAAGCAGACAGCCATCCATCTTCAAGGAGGGCTACACTGCGTCAGGCACCGCACTTCAAAAGAGATGATAAACTGAGGTCCAGCCCTACAGTGTGGTAGCAGGCCATTTAGCCATCAAGCCCACTCCAAATCTTTGAAGAGCATCGAACCCAGACCCACATTTCCCCCATCCTATACCCGCCCTTCCCATGGCTAACCCACCTAGTGTGCATATCCCTAGACACTAAAGCAAGGCGAATCCACCTAACCCATACATCTTATGACTGTGGGAAGTAACTGGAGCTGCTGGAGGAATCCTACAGGGGGAGAATGTGCAGACTCCACACGGTCGCCCGAGGCTAGAATCAAACTGCCTTAACACTGTGAGGCAGCAGTGCTAACCACTGAGCCACTGTGGCATCCAGATGTAAACTTTTGCAAAGACTGAGAAAGCAAAGGGCTGGGTACTAAATCTGCCTACAAAGGAGGGGGGACTTCCAAACTGAGGTTGGGAATCTGCCTGAGAGTATGGTGGGGTCAGATATAATTGTGGGGGAAATCAATAAAGTGTGCGCTGGAGAAAGCACAGCAGGTCAGACAGCAGCTCAGGAGCAAGAGAGTCGACATTTAGGGCTTAACCTTTCTCAGATGCTGCCTGACCCGCTGTGCTTTTTTTTTAGATTAGATTAGATTACTTACAGTGTGGAAACAGGCCCTTCGGCCCAACAAGTCCACACCGCCCCGCCGAAGCGCAACCCACCCATACCCCTACATCTACATCTACCCCTTACCTAACACTACGGGCAATTTAGCACGGCCAATTCACCTTACCTGCACATCTTTGGACTGTGGGAGGAAACCGGAGCACCCGGAGCAAACCCACGCAGACACGGGGAGAATGTGCAAACTCCACACAGTCAGTCGTTTGAGGCGGGAATTGAACCCGGGTCTCTGGCGCTGTGAGGCAGCAGTGCTAACCACTGTGCCACCGTGCCACCCAGCACCACACTTTATCGACTCTGACTTCTCCAGCATCTGCAGGCCTCGCTATCTCTCAGATATAACTATGGCTTTCAAAGGGGAAGTGAATACATTTTCCAATTACCCATTTTTTTTGGGAGGTGGGGTATCACCAACAAAGCCAGCATTCACCTGTGTCCTTAAGTGCCCTTGAAATGTGTGACTTGCTCGACCATTTCAGAGGGCAGTTAAGAGTCAACACATTGCTGTGGGTGTGGAGACACATGTGGGTCGGACCAGGTAAAGAGGGCAGGTTTCTTCCCCTGATGGCCATGAGGGAACCAGATGGGTTTTTACAACAAGTCAATGATAATTTCTTGGCAATCATTGCTGAGACTAGCTTTCAATTCCACAGGCATGATGGATTAATCGGCCTCCCTGCCTGCTGCCAGATTCTACAATGATATGAAGTCAAGCTTACATTTTGATTATAGGCCTGCTCTGTTTGTCGCTGGTAGTGTTTCATTTCGGCTTCGTTCGCCTCACGGATTTTCTGCAGCATCTTCATGGCACCACCATCGTCGGTGCTTGGCTTTCTCAACTTCGCTTCCAGTTCCTGAATCAACTGATCTGCTTCGGCAGCCTTCTCTCTCATACATATCATGTCCTGGAAATGCAGGGTAAACTGTTACTGAGAAAAGCATGCTGCCAAATGGACAAGCTGAGAGAGAGTCCACTCATCTTTACTGATTGGTAAAATCATCAAGTTTCAAAGTGTCTTTCATAAGATCGGGGAGCATTTCAGAAGCTATGACCTTAAGCATGATTTGATCATGCCCTGCCTCTCTGATTAAACAAGTCAAAGTAAAGATCAAAGGCCTACACTGCCCAAGTGGGATTAGAATTTTGACAAATTTAGTGGCAGCAGCTCATCCTGCAAATGAATTTTAACAAGCTGCACAAGAATGGTTCAGGTTCTGAGTGAATCATAACAAAGGTGCTGCATTTGTCCAAGATGAACCATGGTTGAACAGTGATCACATTAAACGCATGGATTGAGGGAAATAGAATAGATTAAGAATGAGTAGACATGATGGGCTGAATGGCCTCCTTTGTTTCAAGTATTGCAATATCCTGACTGCACACATCAGTTCCTGGTACATTTCTTATTCATTTGCTTACACGTCCACCACAGAACTGTGTTTACCCCACAAAGATAGTCCATCTGGACCAAACGGAAACATATGCAAGAAGCTGGCTAAGGACATGCACTTTTCTCAAACAGAATTGGCATGAAGATAGTGGGCAGTGAAGGAACACAACGCGCAGTGAAATCGACCATTGAAGACTCTGCGGTCAAACCAGTCGGTTACAATCTACTTAATAGAGGCCTTAGAGTTTCAGACAAAAGGGTAGAGGGCATAGGTTTAAGGTGAGAGGGGAAAGATTTAAAAGGGGCCTGAGGGGCAACTTCTACACACAGAGGGTGGTGTGTGTATGGAGTGAGCTGCCAGAGGAAGTGTTGGAGGCTGGTACAATCACACCATTTAAAAGGCATCTGGATGAGTGTATGAATAGGAAGGATTTAGAGGGATATGGGCCAAAGGCTGGCAAATAGGATTAGATTAATTTAGGATGTTTCTCGGCATGGATGAGTTGGACCGAAGGATCTGTTTTCTCTCTGACTCTATGACTGTCAGCGATCAATCTCATGGTGGCAGCCTCTTACTCAGTGGGATATGACAAGGATTGATATTGGTTCCACAAATGTTCACAATGTCCATAAATGATTTGGCTGTGGGGTGAAATTGTAATGTTCCCAAACTTGCTGAGGGCACAAAATAAGAAGGAACGTATATTGCAAAAAGTGGCTGCAGGTGGATTTGGACAAGCGAAGGGAATGCCTTGTGGTTCAGTGGGAGTGTCCCAGCCTCTCCCCTGTGCCACAGAGATGTGTCACAGCAATGTCTGATTAAAATAACTATGGAAATGGGAAAGAACATGGCAGATAGAATGAAGAGGCGTTGGTAGAATGTCAGAATACTTCTTTAATGGTGAGAGGTTTGGGACTAAGCCTGAAGTTGCCTCTGGAACACTTGAAATGTCACTGCTGGTTTCCAATGTGTAGGCACAGTGGTGTCATTCTGTGGGTATGATTTGCTTCCAGGACCCCTGGTCAGCTTGGGTCAGTCAGATTTGGATGTCGGGTGTGGCAGTGTCCCCCCCTAATGTTTCTTCATCCTGCACGGACCTTTTAGATAAGGAACTCTGCAGGTCTACAGAGTATGGACAGAGGAATGGGAATAGGCTGAACTACTCTTGCAGAAACTCTGCGTAGACATGATGGGCTGAATGGCCTCCTTTGTTTCAAGTATTGCAATATCCTGACTGCACACATCAGTTCCTGGTACATTTCTTATTCATTTGCTTACACGTCCACCACAGAACTGTGTTTACCCCACAAAGATAGTCCATCTGGACCAAACGGAAACATATGCAAGAAGCTGGCTAAGGACATGCACTTTTCTCAAACAGAATTGGCATGAAGATAGTGGGCAGTGAAGGAACACAACGCGCAGTGAAATCGACCATTGAAGACTCTGCGGTCAAACCAGTCGGTTACAATCTACTTAATAGAGGCCTTAGAGTTTCAAAGAGTGAGAATTGATGTCATTGAAATGTGAAGAGTTCATATAGGGCATGGCAGGGTCCTGTCTGCTGAGTCTAAAACCAGGGGACACAATATCTCACTGAGGGGTAGGTCATTTAAAATGGGGATGAGGAGGAATTTCTTTGCTCAAAGTGGTGAATTGTTGGAATCTACCCCGAAGGTAGCTCAATTATTAACTTCAAGTCAGCATTCCTTAGATTTTTTGAAGGCTAAAGACATCACGGGATTTGGGAAAGTGGCATTGAAGTAGATGGTCAGCCATGATCTAAATGAATGGCCTACTCCAGTTCCTATCTTCCTACATTTTCTGACTGCAGATTATTAAGTTTGTGTCATAAAAGGAGAATCTTACAGAGAGGTGATCAATGTCAGCTGAAACCAGAATTATGTCAGAGAACGATCTTTCTATCTTGTTAGTGACCCCATTGTCCAGCACCAAACTCTCACTCTGCCAAAAGCACAACATTTGCCAATTTCTTCAGAGTTTTGGGATGCTTTCTTGCATTCAGGGCACTATATAAATACAAATTGTTGTCGCTAAATGGAGAGTAAAATATAGTGTGAAAGAGCCATTACTCATGGAGAACCGTAGCAATTCAGAACTGGCACAAGAATGTACCATGTCCATCGCTGATGTACAATAATATTTTATTACATGATTGTGTATGCCTCTCATCTCACTAAAGCCCTTGGTGTGTTAACCTGCCGGGACTGGGTTGTCCTGCCTGAATCAAATTTTATTGGCAGGTCAACAATTCCGACCTGCTGCTGTGAATTCCCCATGGGGGTTTCTCTGAGGGAAACAGATCAGCTCCACGCTCCATTACTGCAGCAGATCGAATCTAGATTTAGCTGATATTAGGCTGTTCCCTCAGCACAGATTAATGCTGACAGGACAATGCTGACTGCGTTGTGCACTGACAAAATGCTTAACATGATTAACTGCACCATTTTAAACCGGTGCACCTAAATAAGTCACTCAATTAAACTAAAAGCACTTTGTCTTGCGCTCCTCTGGGGATGCACCCCTTCAGCTGCTGCTGTCAATTATGTCAAAGTAATCCTGGGTTTCACATGGGCTTCAAGTTGTTATAAATAGGGAAGACGTTGCGCCCTGGTGGTGAAACATTTGGGGGTACATTTTCAAAGCCTGAGAAACATTAGAGTTAGAGAGAGGGACCCCCATGTATTGTCGGCTCAGTGGGGTGATGTTTCCTAAACTCCCATTCGCCCAGTTTAAACAGCCCTGCTTGTCAGCAGATCCCATACCGAAACAGGACGACTTTCCAATGACGCAGAATATGTCAGTCAATTCCCACTTCTCGTCACCAATAACACCTGAACTGGGGTATAATTCCTGGTGAAGTTGGTGCTGCGATAGTGTCCCTATCTCTGAACCAGAAGGTCTGAGTTCAATGCCTCAGACACGTGTTGGAACCTCTCTGAACAGGTTGACGACAAAGGTCTAGAATTCATGGCCAAACTGTGGCCTTTGAAACATCCAACCGGGGTATCCTGTTCCATCAAGATTGTACCTGTTCTTGACCCAATCTCAAAGCCGCCATCAACTCTGGCTGAGTGCTCGTTCTCTGACCTTGAATTCAGGAGGTTGGGTTCACACCCACTCCAGAGATTTAAATGTATCAGCTAAGGCAATATTCCACTGCAGTGGACATAGAAACACAGAAACAAGCAACAGCAGTAGGCCATTCAGCCCTTCAAACCTGTTTCACCCTCATTATGATCATGGCCGGTCAACCAAATCAGTCCCCTGTTCCTGTTTTCTCTCCATACCCTTGTTCCCTCTGTATTGGGTGATTGTGCTACATGGTTGGAAGTGCTTAGAATCATAGAATCCCAACAGTGTGGAAACAGGCCATTTGGCCCAACAAGTCCACACCAACCCTCCGAAGAGTAACCCACCCAGACCCATTCCCGTAACTAATGCACCTAACCTACACATCCCTGAACACTATGGGCAATTTAGCCTGGCCAATTCACCTAACCTGCATATGTTTGGACTGTGGGAGGAAACTGGAGCACCCGGAAGAAACCCACGCAGACACGGGGAAAATGTGCAAACTCCACACAGACAGTCGCCCGAAGCTGGAATTGAACTCGGGTCCCTGGCACTGTGGAGTAGCAATGCCAACCACTGAACCACCGTGCCACCATGTGTTGTTTTCCAACATGAAGTTAAATTGAGGTGGATGGCAAAAATTCCCAAGGAGCATTCAAAGAAGTGCTCAGGATTTCTCCTGTTGTCCTGGTTGAAGGTTAATCCTCAACCAACATTACGATAGCTGATTATCTACCATTGATGTCATTTTTATTGATGCGATCATGCTTTGTACACATTGGCTGACAGCTTTCCCACAATATAACAGTGACTAAGTTATAAAGGAAAGGGACATGTTGAGGTGAATGGCTCTAGACAAAGGTAAGCTCTTCCATTTACAAGGGTACATCTGGAATACTGTGTGCAGTGCTGGTCACTTTACTTATGAAAGGATGTAAAGGAAGCAGTTCAGAGAAGGTTTTCGACATTAATACCTGGAATGGGCAGATTGTCTCATGAGGAAAGGTTGGACAGACTGGGCCTCTATCTGCTGCAGGTTAGCAGGTGACTAGGTTGAAACTTATAAGATCCTGAGGGGTCTAGAGGGGTTGGTTTTGGAAAGGATGTTTCCTCTCATGGGAGAATCCTTAACCCGGGGCCACTGTTTCAAAATAATGGGTCACCAGAGATGAAGTAAACTATTTTTCTTCGTGGAAAGCCTTTGGAATGCTCTTCATCAAAAGGGGGTGGAAGCCAGAGGCTTGAATATTTTTAAGGCAGATGTGATAGATTCTTGATAAGCAAGGGTGGGAAAGGTTATTGGAGGTCAACAGGAACTATGTTTTATTATTCATACATGGGACGAGGGCATCACTGACTAGGCCAGCATTTATTGCCCATCCCTATTCACCGAGAGGGCAATCAACGACATCGCTATGGGTCTCCAGTCACATGTAGGCCAGCTTCAGGTATGTCTGAATCTTACTGAAGACTGGAGCAGGCCCGATAGGCTGAGAGGCCGACTCCTGCTACTACTACGTACATTGGTGAGTATTTGTGCCATTGCAATTTGCTGACCTGGCAATGATTTTCCTGTTGTCTCTCCAGTTTATGTCGCAGTTGCTGAACTGTGCACTGCAGCTCCATGTTCTGCTTGTGTTCCCTCTCATACCTGCAAAGGACCAGACATTTAATTACTTATGGTGTATATATATCGCCATGACTCAGGTGGAGGTGGTTAAAAGGATCAAGCACATGAGAGTAAGTATCACCAAGCGATCTGTTCTGTCTAAATATCACGACTGATCTATTCTGGTCTAACAATCACCAATGTTCTGTTCTGGTCTAAATTTCACCAATGTTCTGTCTGGTCTAACTATCACCAATGTTCTGTACTGGTCTAACTATCACCAATGATCTGTACTGGTCTAACTATCACCAATGTTCTGTTCTGGACTAACTATCACCAATGTTCTGTTCTGGTCTAAATTTCACCAATGTTCTGTTCTGGTCTAACTATCACCAATGTTCTGTACTGGTCTAACTATCACCAATGATCTGTTCTGGACTAACTATCACCAATGTTCTGTTCTGGACTAACTATCACCAATGTTCTGTTCTGGTCTAAATTTCACCAATGTTCTGTTCTGGTCTAACTACCACCAATGATCTGTACTGGTCTAACTATCACCAATGTTCTGTTCTGGACTAACTATCACCAATGTTCTGTTCTGGTCTAACTACCACCAATGATCTGTACTGGTCTAACTATCACCAATGTTCTGTTCTGGACTAACTATCACCAATGTTCTGTTCTGGTCTAAATTTCACCAATGTTCTGTTCTGGTCTAACTATCACCAATGATCTGTTCTGGTCTAAATTTCACCAATGTTCTGTTCTGGTCTAACTATCACCAATGATCTGTTCTGGTCTAAATTTCACCAATGTTCTGTTCTGGTCTAACTATCACCAATGATCTGTTCTGGACTAACTATCACCAATGTTCTGTTCTGGACTAACTATTACCAATGTTCTGTTCTGGTCTAAATTTCACCAACGATCTCTTCTGGCCTGACTATTACCAATGATCTGTTCTGGCCTAAATATTTCCAATGATCTGTTCTAGTCTGACTGTCACCAATGATCTGTTGTGGTCTGACTATTACAAATGATCTGTTCTGATCTAAACAAAACCAATGATCTGCTCTGGTCTAAATATCACCAAAGATCGGAGATTTAGGGAAGTAGTAACTCCAAAGATTGCAGACAGATGTGTGACAGTGAGGGGGACTGGGAGGAAGCAGCTAGTGCAGGGACCCCCTGTGGCCATTCCCCTCAAGAACAAGTATACCGTTTTGGATACTTGTGGGGGGGATGACTTACCAGGGGTAAGCAACGAGGTTCAGGCCTCTGGCACGGAGCCTGTCCCCGTTGCTCAGAAGGGAAGGGTGGAGAAGAGCAGAGCAATAGTAATTGGGGACTCGATAGTTCGGGGCACAGATAGGCGGTTTTGTGGGAACGAGAGAGACTCACGTTTGGTATGTTGCCTCCCAGCTGCAAGGGTACGTGATGTCTCTGATCGTGTATTCCGGGTCCTTAAGGGGGAGGGGGAGCAGCCCGAAGTCGTGGTCCATATTGGCACCAATGACATAGGTAGGAGGAGGGCTGAGGATGTTAGGCAGGCTTTCAGGGAGCTAGGTTGGAAGCTCAGAGTTAGAACAAACAGAGTTGTTGTCTCTGGTTTGTTACCAGTGCCACGTGATAGAGAGTCGAGGAATAGGGAGAGTGAACAGTTAAATGTGTGGCTACAGGGATGGTGCAGGAGGGAGGGATTCCAGTTTCTGGATAACTGGGGTTCTTTCTGGGGAAGGTGGGACCTCTATAAACAGGATGGTCTACACCTGAACCTGAGGGGCACCAGTATCCTTGGGGGGAGGTTTGCTAGTGCTCTTGGGGGGGGGGGTTTAAACTAACTCTGCAGAGGCATGGGAACCAGACTGTAGCTTTAGGATGCAGGACCTGGAGTGTAGGGAGGTTAGGAACATGGCATCAATCTCGAAGGAGGGTGCCTGTAAACATAAAAGTGGCTTGAAGTGTGTATACTTCAATGCAAGAAGTATACGAAATAAGGTAGGTGAACTTGCAGCATGGGTTGGTACCTGGGACTTTGATGTTGTGGCTATTACGGAGACATGGGTAGAACAGTGACAGGATTAGCTGTTGCAGCTTCCAGGGTTTAAATGTTTTAGTAGGGTCAGAGGTGGGGGTAAAAGAGGGGGAGGTGTGGCATTGCTTGTCAAAGATAGTATTACAGAGGTGGAAAGGACGATGGATGAAGACTCGCCATCTGAGGTAGTTTGGGCTGAGGTTAGGAATAGGAAAGGTGAGGTCACCCTGTTAGGAGTTTTCTACAGGCCTCCTAATAGTCCTAGAGACGTAGAATAAAGGATTGCGAGGATGATTCAGGAGAAAAGTGAAAGTAATAGGGTGGTTGTTATGGGGGACTTTAACTTTCCTGATATTGATTGGGAAAGCTATAGCTCGAGTTCGTTAGATGGGTCGGTGTTTGTCCAATGTGTGCAGGAGGGATTCCTGACACAATATGTAGATAAGCCAACAAGAGGTGAGGCCATACTGGATTTGGTTCTGGGTAAAGAACCAGAATTGGAGGTTAGAATTGGAGGTAGGTGAGCACTTTGGGGACAGTGACCACAATTCGGTGACTTTTACTCTAGTGATGGAGAGGGATAAGTGTGCACTGCAGGGCAAGAGTTATAGCTGGGGGAAGGGAAATTATGATGCGGTGAGGCACGACTTAGGATGCGTGGCTTGGAAAAGTAGGCTTCAAGGCAAGGGCACAATTGATATGTGGAGCTTGTTCAAGGAGCAACTATTGAGTGTCCTTGATAAGTATGTACCTGTCAGGCAGGGAGGAAAGGGATAGTAGTGGGAAGTTGCGTGTGGAGGCTGAAGAGATTGGGGAGACACTGAACGAATACTTTTCGTCAGTATTCACTCAGGAACAGGACATTGTTGCCGATGTGAATACTGAGTCACAATTAATTAGAATGGACGGCTTTGAGGTATGTAGGGAAGAGGTGTTGGAAATTCTGGAAAGGGTGAAAACAGATAAGTCCCCTGGGCCTGATGGCATTTATCCTAGGATTCTCTGGGAAGCAAGGGAGGAGATTGCAGAGCCATTGGCCTTTATTTTTATGTCCTCGTTGTCTCCAGGAATAGTGCCAGAAGACTGGAGGATAGCAAATGTGGTTCCCTTGTTCAAGAAGGGAAGTAGAGATAACCCTAGTAACTATAGGCCGGTGAGCCTCACTTCTGTTGTGGGCAAAGTCTTAGAGAGAATTGTAAGGGATAGGATTTATGAACATCTGGATAGGAATAATGTGATCAAGGATAGTCAGCATGGTTTTGTGAAGGGCAGGTCGTGCCTCACAAACCTTATTGAATTCTTTGAGAAGGTGACCAAGGAAGTGGGCGAGGGTAAAGTGGTAGATGTGGTGTATATGGATTTTAGTAAGGCGTTTGATAAGGTTCCCCATGGTAGGCTACTGCAAAATATATGGAGGTATGGCATTGAGGGTGAGTTGGAGGTTTGGATTAGGAATTGGCTGGCTGGAAGAAGACAGAGGGTAGTAGTTGATGGTAAAGGTTCATCTTGGAGTGCAGTTACTAGCGGTGTTCCGCAAGGATCTGTTTTGGGACCATTGCTGTTTGTCATTTTTATAAATGACCTGGAGGAGGGGCTAGAAGTTGGGTGAGCAAGTTTGCGGATGATACGAAAGTCGGTGGAGTTGTTGACAGTGAGGAAGGATGTGTCAAGTTACAGTGGGATATAGATAAGCTGCAGAGCTGGACAGAAAGGTGGCAAATGGAGTTCAATGTGGGTAAGTGTGAGGTGATTCACTTTGGTATGAGTAACAAAAAGATGGGGTACTGGGCTAATGGTCGGATACTTGGTAGTGTGGATGAGCAGAGGGATCTTGGTGTCCATGTACACAGATCTCTGAAAGTTGCCACCCAGGTAAATAGTGCAGTGAAGAAGGCATATGGCGTACTGGCTTTTATTGGTAGAGGAATTGAGTTCCGGAGTCCTGAGGTCATGTTGCAGTTGTATAAGACTCTGGTGCGGCCGCATGTGGAGTATTGTGTGCAGTTTTGGTCGCCATACAATAGGAAGGATGTGGAGGCACTGGAACGGGTGCAGAAGAGGTCTACCAGGATGTTGCCTGGTATGGTAGGAAGATCGTATGAGGAAAGGCTGAGGCACTTGGGGCTGTTTTCATTGGAGAAAAGAAGGTTTAGGGGTGACTTGATAGAGGTGTACAAGATGATTAGGGGTTTAATAGGGTTGACCATGAGAACCTTTTTCCACGTATGGAGTCAGCTATTACGAGGGGGCATAGCTTTAAATTAAGGGGTGGTAGGTATAGGACAGATGTTAGGGGGAGATTCTTTACTCAGCGAGTCGTGAGTTCATGGAATGCCCTGCCAGTAGCAGTGGTGGACTCTCCCTCTTTATGGGCATTTAAACAGGCATTGGATAGGTATATGGAGGATAGTGGGCTAGTGTAGGTTAGGTGGGCTTGGATCGGCACAACATCGAGGGCCAAAGGACCTGTACTGCACTGTATTTTTCTATGTTCTATGTTCTATGTTTTATCTGTTCTGCTCTAACTATTACCAATTATCTGTTCTGGTCTAACAATCACCAATAATTTATTCTGGTCTAAATATTCCCAATGATCTGTTCAGGTCTAAATATTTCCAATGATCTGTTCTAGTCTGACTGTCACCAATGATCTGTTCTGGTCTAAATGTCACCAATGATTTGTTCAGGTCTCACTATTACCAATGATCTATTCTGGTCGAAGTATTACCAATGTTCTGTTCTGGTCTAACTATCACCAATGATCTGTTCGGGTCTCACAATTAGAAGTGATCTGTTCTGGTCTATCACCAATGATCTGTTCTGGTTTGACTATTACAAATGATCTGCTCTGGTCTATTATTACCAATGATCTGTTATGGTACACATATTACCAATAATCTGCTCTGTTCTAACTATCACCAATGATCTGTTCTGCCCTAAATATCACCAATCATTTGTTCTGGTCTAAATATCACCAATGGTCTGTTCTGGTCTAAACATTACCAATGAAGTGTTCTGGTCTAATTATCACCAATGATCTGTTCTGGTCGAACAATTAACAATGATTTGTTCTAGTCTAAATATCACCAATGATTTATTCTGGTCTCACTATTACCAATGATCTGTTCAGGTCTAAATATCACCAATGATCTGTTCAGGTCTAAATATTTCCAATGATCTGTTCTGGTCTAAATATTTCCAATGATCTGTTCTAGTCTATTACTAATTATCTGTTCTGCCCTAAATATCACCAATGATTTGTTCAGGTCGAAATATCACCAATGATTTGATCTGGTCTAAACATTACCAATGAACTGCTCTGGTCTAGGTATCACCAATCATTTGTTCCGGTCTCACTATTACCAATGATCTGTTCTGATCTAAATATTACGAATGATCTGTTCATGTATAAATATCACTAATGATCTGCTCTGGTATAAATACACCAAGGATTTGCTCTGGTCTAACTATTACCAATAATTTATTCTGGTCTAACTATCACCAATGATCCATTCTGGTCTAAATATCACCAATGATCTGTTTCGTTCTAACTCTTACCATTGATCTGGTCTGATCTAGCCACGCCAATGCTACAGTGAAGAAAGCACACTACTTCCTCAGAAGTCTCTGGTAATTCAGCGTATCCGCAGTGACTCTTATCAATTTTTATAGATGCACCACAGAAAGTGTGCAATCTGGACACATTATAGCTTGCCATGGTACCTGTTCTGCCCAAGATCGCGAGAAATTAGAGTCGTGAACACAGCCCAGTCCATCACACAAACCAGCCTTCCTTCCATCTGCACTTCCCACTGCCTCAGGAAAGCATCTAACATGATCAGAGACCTCTCCCACCCCAGTTATACTCTCTTCCTCTCTCTTCCATCAGGCAGAAGACACAAAAGGTTGAAAACACATACCAACAGATTTAAGAACAGCTTCAACCTGCTGTTATTATACTTATGAACAGACCTCTTATATATTAGAGTTGATCTTTCTCTGCACCTTCTTTATAGCTGTAACACTATATGGTACAGTCTGTTGTATTACCCTGATATAATTCCGTCAGGTTAGACTTGTCTGGTGAACACGCAAAGCAACAATTTTCACTGTATCCTGATACATGTGACAATAATAAATCAAATCAAATCAAATCACAATGCATATTTGAAAACCAGCTGAGCATTTTTGGAAATGGAGACATTCCAAACTCATCAGGAGATCTCCTGGTGCCCCAGCCCAAATACATTCCTCAAAGCAATATCAACAAAACTGGACAGCTTATCATTGATCATATTGCTGTTTGTGGGACCTTTCTGTGTGTTTCCACAGAGCACAGCTTCTTCACTAGGTGGTTGAACAGTGCTCCGAAAATTAGTGCTTCCAAATAAACCTGTCGGACTATAACCTGGTGTTGTATGATTTTTAACTTTGTCCACCCCAGTCCAACACTGCCTCCTCTGCACCAACTTAAAATGGCAAAGGACAATGGTCCATCCACTCAGACATTGGTGCTACTGTAAAACTAATCATTGTGACTTGATTGTAGCTACCTGACAGGAGATCATTGTTGGAATAACGAAATGTGATTCCTGCACTCAATCCAGACACGGACTCCAAATTACTCATTCTAGTTGGGTTTTCTGATCTGTTCATTCCAGTTGAATTTCCACTTCCGCAGTAACCTCACCAGCTAACCTTAAAAGACTTAAGTAATGAAATATCGACCAGGTGAAAACCTGCAGCTGTCCTTCAAAACTCCCAGTGACTATTTATACATCCACCTCAGTTTAGCCTCACATCCAAAAGCCAGCACCTCCAGGAATGCAGCACTCCCCCAATGCTGCAGCAAAACAAAGGATTAAATTCTGTTCTAAACACCAATTAATAAAAGGTCTAAACGTTGTTTGAAGGCAGGTTTTGATCTGGGTTCATTCGAAATGGTGTAACTTCAGAACTGAAGAGGAAAGGAGAAACTTGAGAGGAAAAAGTGAGCTGGGAAACTTGAAAAGGATATCCATCTTCAGTTCTAGAAAAGACTCATATCGGACTCAAAACAAACACCAAGAATGCTGGAGACACTCAGTTTTGAAAAATAATTGTCCTGGACTCAAACGTTTATTCTGTTTCTCTCTCCACAGTTGCTGCCAGACCTGCTGAGTTTCTTCACCATTTTGATTTTATTTCTGATCTCCAGCACCCACAGGTTGTTTCGTTTCTGTTATTAGACATGATGCCGTGTGACCAGCTGTTCCCAAACTGAAAGATCCAATGGAAGTCGATGCTCGGGGCAAGTTAGCAGAGCTTATGCCTGAAGCATTGACTCTCCTGCTCATCGGATGCTGCCTGAGCTGCTGTGCTTTTCCAGCACCACACTCTCGACTCTGACCTCCAGCAACTACAGTCCCCACTTTCTCCTAGCTTCAGGGAGTGGTCAGGTCCAAAGCAATGCCGGCTTGACTGTCTCATTGGCAGCAGCAGCTACAACCCTGAAAATAGGTCCTTTATATTTTCCAGAGGGATCCCAATGCCCATTATACGCAAGCCATCCCATTGCAGTAGAAACATAGAAAATAGGCCTTCCGCCATTCAACACTGATCATCCAACTCAGTCCATTGTTCCCATTTCTCCCCATACATTTCAATCCTTTTAGCCCAACAATATCTAACTCTTTCTATATTTTCCTTCAACTGCTTTCCACACGCTCATCACTCTCTGGGTGAAGACATTTTTCCTCAACTCAGTCCTAAATGGCCTATCCTTAGATAGTGACCCCTGGTTCTGGACTCCCCCGTCATTGGGAACATCCATCCTGTGTTTACTATGTCTAGTCCCGTTAGAATATTATAGGTTTCTATGAGATCCTCCCCCCTCATTCTTCTAAATGCCAGCAAATAATAGTCCCAACTTAATTATTCTCTCTTCATAAATCAGTGCTGCATCCCAGGGATCAGTCTGGTATCAGATGCTTCACCCCTGCCTTGCTCCTGCCTTGAACAGATTGAACATGAACAATTCGATTCCATCGCATCTTGTGCAGTCTTCAGGCACGAGAATACTGTTTCTACAAAAACAACTGCTCACTACAAGCCCATTAGCCACGTCTGAAACATGTTTTTGTTTGAATAGATGTGGAGGACACTTATGGTGACTGTGGCTAGCACGGTGGCTCAGTGGCTAGCACTGCTGCCTCACGGCACCAGGGACCCACGTTCAATTCCAACCTTGGGTGACTGTCTGTGTGGAGTTTGCACATTCTCCTTGTGTCTGCTGGGCTTCCTGTCACAGTCCAAAGCTATACAAAGTAGACGGATTGGATGGACAGACCAGGAGCAGTGTGTGTTCCTTCATGGGAGAAAGGGGAGTGTGAGAAAATTATTGAGAGAGCTGGGACCCACTACAATGATGAGTATCACCTCTTCAGTCTCTCTGTGTCTTCTCTTAACTCCTGTTTGCTTCTGACTTCTCTTAAATTCTTCTCCCCTCCTGTCTCTCTTTTATTCTTCCTCTCTCTAGCTGTCTCTATCTCTTTTGTACCTCAAAATAGCGCCGGTTTGTGGCGACAGAACAATTTTCACTGTATCTCCCTAGATATATATGACAATAAATCATTCACTCAGTCAGTCAAAATGCAAGGTTACAGGGTAGAGTAGGAGGTTGGGTCTGGCTGGGATGCTCTTCAGAAGCCAAGGCTGTGCTGTAAGGATTCTCTGAATAATTGTGTCTGAATGCCTCTACATTTACAGTTTGAAATGATACCCATCTTCTTTTCACCGCTGATACTTAGACCAACGACACCTTCAACTTCCACTGGGCTAGCCTCTCAATCTTTTCACTTCTTCCGTGAAACTGGACCCAATCTGTCTCCATCCACTTCACTTTCCAGTGCTTGAACCTGTCCTCACTTTAAACAACCGAGTAAGGCCACAGCTGCATTACCATCAATAGTCTGGAGACCTATGGCATCATGGGAAACGGGAAAGTGGCATTGAAGTAGATGATCAGCCCTGACCTAAATGAATGATGCAGCAGGGTCAAAGGGCTGAATGCCCTAGCCAGTTCCTATCTTACTATATTTTCTGACTGCTTAGAAAGGGAGAATCTTAGACAGATGATCAATGTCATCTGCAACCAGGGTCACGTCAGGGTCAGGGTCAAGGTTGGGGAGGCTGGTCAGGGTCAAGTCAGAATCGGGGTCAGGTGAAGGAGGGTAACCAGGCATGGATTAGAAGTAGTCGGAAGGTCAGTGAGCAGTCAAGCAAATGGAGGGGGGAGCATGTCGGAGGGTCAGGTGAGGAGTTTGTCGGGTCCATTGGGGCGTTGTTGTGGCTGTTGGTGAATCAATTGTACAACCACAATCAAAATGGGAACGGGTTTAATTTATCTAACATTTCCCAGTAACTATCGGGTGGCTGAGTCAGAGTCTGAAGTCCCTGACTGAAACTCTCAAAGGACTTGAGATTCAGGGTAAGTGCCTATCAGAAGATTAATCTTCGCAGGCAATTCCTACACCATCAGGACTTTGGAGGGTTCCCGAGGTGGATGCTTTCGGGTACACCCAGCCTTCAACTGTCCAGGAACCAGAAGATTGGGGTCACCCTCTCCTATATTTCTCCCTAACTCCACTGGAAGGTGGCCAACTGGAACTGTTGCTTCTGGTTTTCACTCTCCAGAGATACTGCATGACCTGCTGAGTATTTTCCAGCACTTTCCATTCTTTGTTTGAGCTTTGTTTATCCTGGAATTTGGTCTGGCTATCATCAGTGATTAACTTCAGTGGAGTGCAATGTAAACCCCAGAAAGCAGAAATTTGTAGATGTTAAGGATATGTTATCAGGTGTGGAATCACACTGGTCATTAATCAGCCTACAACTACAAACAGATTCAGAAAGATCTACAATGTGAAAGAGAACAGGCTGATTCACCAGACTGGGATGGTCAGACTCACACAACCACAACTCATGAAAAGCTTTAAAGTAGGGTTTTTGTTTCTAAATTAAGATGACAAGGCTTGAAACCAAAAAAAAAACATGTTTACGCAGAACCGTATCTGAAGCCTTGTGGAGAATTTGGAAATTTCAAATGCTTCCATACAATCCACCCAGATGTGTAAAACATCTGCCAGAATAATCAATATCACGTGTCAAAATTCTCATTGAATTCTCTCTCAGGAGAATTCTGAACCATGGAATAATTTAGGGTTTTATTTTTTAATGTTCATTCACTGGATGTAAGCTTCACTGGCTGGGCCAGCATTTCTTGCCCATTCCGGATTACCCAGAGGGCAGATAAGAGTCAACCACATTGCTGTGGGTCTGCGATCACGTGTAGGCCAGACCAGATCAGGATGATAGATTTCCTTCTCTGATTATTAACTACAATATTAACCTGGGTTTCTGGATTACTAGTCCAGTGACAATACCACGTTTTCATTCGAATTTAGAAGGTGACTGTGTTGAAACATACAGAATTCTGATGGAGGGTAAATGTTGAGGGAAGGTGTTTCCACCAGTTGGGGAAGTTGAACTCAGGGATGTAGCTACAGAATAAGGAGAGATTCATTTAAAACTGAGAACCAAAGGAATATCTGCTCCCAGATGGTAACGAATGTCTGGAATTCTTTACCCCAGAGAGTGCGGAGGCTAGATCATTAAGAGTATTTACAGAGGAAGCAGATAGATTTTTTTAAAAATATAGCAGAGTTAAGGACAATGTATGGTATGAAGAAGGATTTTAAACCTGAGGCAGATCACCCTTAATCTTATAGAATAGCAGGGTAGGCTTGAGGGACCGAATGGCCTCATCCTGGTCTTATTCTTATATTCTTAATGATGCTTAGCAAAGTTATAATCTACATATAAGAAACCCAAACAAACCTCCACTGTGAGCAGATCTAGGCACTACACCTTAGGAAGGATATACTGGCCTTGGAGGGAGCACAATAGGTACACAAGAATGATACCTGGCCTTCAGGGGTTAGGTTATGAGGAGAGATTACACAAATTAGGCCTGTTTTCTCTAAAAATCAGAAAGTTTAGGGGTGATCTGATCAGAGTCTTTAAGTTATTAGCAGGAAAAGGCAGGGTAGATTAAGATAAATTATTTCCACTGGTTGGGGATTCTGGAATTAGGGGGCATAGTTGAAAATTAGGACCAGACCATTCAGGAGAGAAGTTAGGAAGCATTTCTACACACAAAGGGTGGTATAAGGTTTTGAACTCTCTTCCATTAATGGCAGTGGATGCTGGATCAGTTGTTAATTTTAAATCTGAAATAGATTTAAAATCTTCGTTGAGCAACAAGTATTAAGGAATATGGGCCAAAGGAAGGAATATGGAGTTAGGCCACAGATCAACCATGATCTCATTGAATGGCAGAACAGGCTTGAGGGGCTGAATGACCTACTCCGCTTCCTATGTTCCTACATCTTCTATACCTTCACTGAAAGCCTGTTCAAAACTAAGTCAAATTAACCACCACTCCTGGTGTTTGAAGAGGGTGTTCAGAGTTCCGCAGAGCTTTAAAATGGGGAGTGGAACTGAAATAAGGTTTAGTGCTGGGATATCATGCCCAGTGACTTTAAATAAATGCTTTAGTACATGCCTGAATAGAATTTTGTTGATAATATTGTGCTAACCGCTGACTGCGAAGTGGGTGATGCAACTTTTTTTGCGTTAGGTGAATACAGAATAATTAATCTGGTTTCAAGTGAAGCAAAATACGGCAGAGTCTGAAGTTCTGAAATACAGAAAGTGCAAGAGAAACTCGGGAATTCTGGCAGTACCTGGGCAGAGAGGAACAGTGTTAACGTTTCAAGTCTGGAATGATGGCTCCTATTGGTCCAAAGAAGATACATAACTGGACTTATAGAATTTCCATGGAAACATCCCAAAATGGAAAGGTTTGATCCCATTTCATCCTGATATTTGTAGCAAGGGAAATAAACATGCCCTTTTTTAAAATTGCTGCTTTAGCTTTTGGTGTTTTGGGAGCAAAGACATATCTAGAAATAGCAGCCAGCCAGTTGTTTGATGGCTAACATTTCACCAAAACCTATTTAGATAGTCATTTCGTTGTACAGAACTTGAATATTCATCTTGTACTCTTCAGGACCAATGCAAGAATGCCAAATTTCAAACCATTACAACAATTTGTACGACAGGAGATAATGGGTGATAGTCAACAAATTGCCTTTGATTGTCTGAGGCATTCACGTGGAGAAGTCAAGGAGGTACCCTAATAGGCTCGTCAAGGGGGTACCCTAATAGGCTCGTCAAGGGGGTACCCTAATAGGCTCGCCAAGCTCCTGGGTCATTCAAATATTCTTTCCACTTGCAGGGAATGGGCCCCTGTTCATGAATCTATGTCAGTTTCATCAGCTCAGTTCATCAAATCTTTGTCAGTTTGCACAAAGGAGCATTTCAGACTCCAAGAAAACTCCAGATGTTGCGAGTGATTTTGGATGTGTATTCTTAGCAAAAAAAACAAGAAATTTTGTTCTCCACTTATTTACTTGAGTAGCAAAGGTACTGAATAAGGGAGATTATCTGACTACTGACAAAGAACTACCTGGATCTTCATGAAGAATATGCATTTTGAAGATGTTGCAGTAAAACCTAGGGGTTTTGCATGCTTCCTGAAATTCCTGCTTCAGTTGCCATATATGGTCTGAAGATGTTCACAAGCAAAATCAATTGCAAGTTTGGCAAGAACTACAAAGATTGTTTGTAAATGGTTTAAGCAGTTAGTCAAGTTTTGAACCACTAATTGCTTGGAATGTGTTTGGCTGCTTCACTGTAAATGTCACATTTTAAAATAAATACCACAATTAATTTTAGCCTGAACAATCCCACAATAGGATATTCATTCTATTTTTCATGCACAATGCATTTGTCTTTGTTTCATTCCAGCCATGTGATAATCTTGAGGTTGATGGTTTCCACGCACATGAGGAACATTTTCTTGTGAGAAAAATTGTGTTTTGGGTAGAAATCCAGAACATAAGATCCAATTATTTTTCAATAATTCTTTATCTGATCAGCAGATATCACTTACAAATTCTTGAGTAGTCCATATGCGTATTTTGAATAAATGGGTTGTTCAGCATTGATTACAGCCACATAAATATCCAGCTTGTCTGTATATTAAGAGGAATAAAGTTTTAAGGGATGGGCTACAATGTGGATTCATGAAGGTTGGTGAAATTCAAGCACGGCACCTTGGGGTGATTTTTATGGGTATAAAGAATTGTAAAGCTGATAGGAACAAAGTCAGTCATGAATCAATTAGCAACACTCTAGACTCTGAGACTGAAGGTTGTGGGTTCAAGTCCCATTCTCGAAACCTAAATGTGGAGTCCAGACTGAGACTCAGAGTACAGTACTGAGGGGATGCTACACTGTTGGATGTAAGTTCTTTTGAGTGATAGATGACAAAGAGGTACCAATGTACTATGTTTCTTGTTGCTGACATTGACATTGTCTTCTTCGCAGCCGACAAGACATTATCAGCTCATCTCTTGATAGCATTTCATTTCTTGCGAAACACAATGCTGACTGGGAACCAAACATCCCATCAACTGCAGCTAAATCCCCAGGGCACTATTTGATGAAGGATAGGCGAGTTCTCCCTGACCTCCTGGCCAATATTTACCCCCAACAAACATTAAAGAAGAGATGATCTAGTCATTCAGCTCATTGCTGTCAATGGAGATCTTTCTGCCCACAATTTGGCTGCCCTGTTTCTTACAAATGTACAAACTGGAATCAATAGTAGACCACTCAACCCTTCATGTCTGCTCAACGTGCTATCACTGCTACACTTCAGGAGCATCTCATCAACTGCGAAGACCTTTTGGACATCCTGAGGTGGAGAAAGGACCAAAATTCTTCCTTTGTCTTCCCACGAATTACAAAGGAGTATGATTTTGAACTTATCATTTGGGGGGAAAAACAATTGCCGTGAATCTGCAACCTCTTCTGCCAACAGTGGGTTGTAACTAGATACCAAGATCAGCGTGGATTGGGAATGGGGTGATGATTTTTGGAGTGATATCCAGGTAAGTTTCAACTTGGAAACCATCCAAATTGTAGCTGAGACCCTACCCCGATGACAGCCAATTCTCAGATTCACAGCCTTCCGGGAGAGATACGGTGTGGAATAAATGCAATTTAATAACTCCTTGTCTCAATGGGTGGCTTACATCTGTCATTGTCCTGGTCTGTGAATTCTTCCTCCAAGTAAAGGGCATAACGACAGAGGAGATTTATGTGTTGGCTGACCAGCTGAAGGGCAGACGGACTAGGCCAAACCTGTCTGTGTGGATTTGCACATTCTCCCCGTGTCTGCATGGGTTTCCTCCGGGTGCTCTGGTTTCCTCCCACAGTCCAAAGATGTGCAGGTCAGGTGAATTGGCCATGCTAAATTGCCCATAGTGTTAGGTAAAGGGGTAAATGTAGGGGAATGGGTGGGTTGCGCTTCGGAGGGTCGGTGTGGATTTGTTGGGCCGAAGGGCCTGTTTCTACACTGTAAGTAATCTAATCTAATCTAAATTGTCCACAGTGTTCAGAGATGTGTAAGTTAGGTGCATTAGTCAGGGGTAAATGTAGAGTAATAGGGTAGGGGAATAGGTTTGGATGGGATACTCTTCAGAGAGTCGGTGTGGACTTGTTGGGCCGAAAGGACCTGTTTCCCCACTGTAGAGATTCTATTCTATTTTACAGGGCCGGTCTATGATGTAAACAGGGCTGTTAAATAAAAGTCTGCATTAGGATGGTCTGGGTTAGGATTCATTGAATGTCTTTCATTCACAGCTAGTGAGGAGAAACACAATTTGCTTCCAATCAATCCAAGCTGGACCACAAATTGAGATTTTTTTCACAAAATGTAAGTAGTTTTTACCAGGTGACAACTTGATTTGTGAAGACTAATTATTTGAGTTTGCACAAAAAGAATGCTTAGAGAGAGAAAGGGGGGGGGGGGAGAGAGAGAGAGAGAGAGAGAGCGAGAGAGAGAGAGGGAGAGAGAGAGAGAGAGAGCGAGGGAGAGAGAGAGAGAGAGAGCGAGAGAGAGAGATAGAGAGGGGGGAGAGATAGAGAGAGAGAGAGAGCGAGAGAGAGAGCAAGAGAGAGAGAGAGGGAGCGAGAGAGAGAGATAGAGAGATCGAGAGAGAGAGAGAGAGAGAGAGAGAGAGACAGGAGGAAGGAAAGATAAATGTGAAAATGAAAATTAAATCTTATGTGAAGGCTGAAATGCCCTTTCAGAAGTGTTAGGGTTAGGGTTCTTCTGATTCATGCTCAGAAAGTTCAGTCCGCAGACACTGTGTGGATAAGAAATTAAAGGTAACAGGACAGGCAGAGAGTGTGGTTACTAAAGTAAACAATATCTTTGGTTTCATTAATAGATGTATAGAGTACAAGAGCAAGGACGAACTTATATAAGACCTGAGCTGAAGAGAGGCTTTTGTTTTCACATTATGAGGTGTCTGTGCAGAAACCATTCCCTCTTTTAAACAGCATTGAGAATGGGAGGCATGGAATTAAAAGGCTTTTCACACAGCACTTCAAAAGATTCTGGAATACAATGTTTGGAAAGTACCTGGAGGCAAGGAGACTTTCAAGAGGGCTTTGGATAATCATGTAAACAGTAATAATATGCAAAGTTAAGGAGAAAGGTTAGGAGTGTGGCATTATGTCATGATGGATTAGTGGTGCTGGAAGAGCACAGCAGTTCAGGCAGCATCCAACGAGCAGCGAAATCAACGTTTCAGGCAAAAGCCTTTCCTGATGAAGGGCTTTTGCCTGAAACGTTGATTTCGCTGCTCGTTGGATGCTGCCTGAACTGCTGTGCTCTTCCAGCACCACTAATCCAGTATTTGATTTTCAGCATCTGCAGTCATTGTTTTTAACTAAAACATTATGTCATGATGCTCAACCAGACAGTTGGTCAACACACAATGGGCCAAATGGCCTCCTTCTGCTCCATTACAAATATGTGATTGTGACTTCTGTAACCATTGATTGCCATTCCCACTGGAAACCTTTCTCACTGACAACCTGGTTAGCTACCAGAAAGCAGACAGTACGTATAAATGGCTCTTGTAGTGAGTGGTGTGCCACAGGGATCAGTGCTGGGGCCTTGACTTTATACCCCTGACTTAGACAAAGGGACTTAAGGTATGGTTGCCAAATATGCTGGTGGTACAAAGCTAGGTATAAAGTAACACATGCAGAGAACAACAGAAGACTACAATCAAACAGAGCTGCATTTTACCAGAAAGTGACTAAATGTCAGTTCTGGCCAGCTTCAGGGAAGGCTTCACTCCATGAGATTTTTCACACGGTTCTCTGAAACCTGCCTCATTAACTATGCACCACGGGCGAAATACTGGCAACTGCTGGGATACCCTGGAATTCAGTGTGCCAGTACCACATTTAAAGCCAGTTAGTCTTTCATCAGGGCAAGTTCTGGCAGCCAAGAACCACCCTTCACAGTGCACACAGTGGGAGAGAAAAACCTGCTGGGGGCACACAGTGGGACAGCTGGTACTACGTTGCAAGCCCATGTGCACATTTGTACATCTATTGCTATTTACCAAGCTGCACAGGTTACCCATCTTAGAAACCTGTCTAAGAGAGTGCTATACTTCCCCCCTAAGTGCCCAATGTAGCCTACGCTTCAGCCCTGCCAATCAGCGAGCCTCCCTGCCCCTGCCCATTGAAGCCAGGCTGGCTGTGATCGTTGAGGGCCTCCCACTTCTGTAGGGATCCCATATCCACCAATCATCATCTCCCTACCCAATAATTAGAGTCTCCCCTCGTCACAATTAATGCCTCCACTGCATCCCAGCACGCTGCCTCCAAAACCCACAATCAAATTCTCCAATTCCCCTACCACAGCCATAGCCCCTTGTAAGCCCACCTTTACTTTCAGGACTGACCATCGCCCACTCTCTGGAGCGTAGAGGTACAGATCCTTGACTTTGACCGACCCAGGTAGCTGGCTGAACGTGGTCTGAACCCCCTGCTCCCCACCCGCCCCGATAGATAGCAGACTTTCTGTGCCAGCACCATCTGACTGAAAGTGGTTCTCCTTTGACTCAACTAATCCCATTCCACTTTGGGATAGGACCACTTGGTTGAAGCAGTGTGTTTGCAATGTGGGCTGCTGTCACGTAATGCAGGCATGATAGTTATGTAAATTGGTGCCAGACAGCAATATGCCCATCTCCTTTATTGACACATGCCCCCCTACACCCCGGACAGCCATGAGAAGCTTCCTGGTGTTGTCTCTCAATTAAAACACCCAGTATGACAGAAGTACGGTGAACATTTAAGCTCTGGATGAGGGTCAAAGTGCAAAAACAGGCAAGGCAAGGCAAGGATGCTGAGAGTGCTGAAGTAGGTGTCATAGAGTCATAGGGATGTACAGCATGGAAACAGACCCCTCGGTCCAACCCGTCCATGCCGACCAGATATCCCAACCCAATCTAGTCCCACCTGCCAGCACCAGGCCCATATCCCTCCAAACCCTTCCTATTCATATACCCAACCAAATGCCTCTTAAATGTTGCAATTGTACCAGCCTCCACCACTTCCTCTGGCAGCTCATTCCATACATGTACCACCCTCTGCATGAAAATGTTGCTCCTTAGATCCCTTATATATCTTTTCCCTCTCACTCTAAACCTATGCCCTCTAGTTTGGGACATCCCCACCCCAGGGAAAACACTTTGTCTATTTATCCTATCCATGCTCCTCATAATTTTGTAAAACTCTATAAGGTCACCCCTCAGCCTCCAACGCTTAAGGAGCTCTGGTCCAATCCATGAGCTGGGTGTCCATCCCTGTGAGCAATGTGTCCCGGCAGCTACTTTACAATGAAAGCTGCTGGTGTGTTCGAAATGCAGCATTGACGTGGGTACCCGCACTGTAATGAATTGGAGATATACCATGAGGGTGTCTCATAGAGTCATGCAGCATGGGAAACAGGCCCCTTGGCCCAACTCAGCCATGCCAACCAGGTTTCCCAAACTAAACTAGTCACATTTGGCTGCATCATTTGTGGTATGGTGTCTGATGTCAATGGTAATGGCAGTGAGGAGTGGCAGGTGGTCGCTGCCCATGGAGTGCATCCTGAGATCACAGAATCCCTTCAGTGGGGAGACAGGCCATTCGGCCCAACAAGTCAACACCAACTCTTCAAAGTGTATCCCACCCAAACCCATTCCCCTACCCTACTACTCTACATTTCCCTTGACTAACACACCTAGCCTACACATCCATGAACACTAGTTAACGTGACCATTTCACCTAACCCACACAGATATGGGTAGAATGTACACACTCCACAAAGACAGTCGCCGAGGCTAGTATTGAACCCAGGGCTCTGGCCCTGTGAGGCAGCAGTGCTAACCACTGAGCCACCGTGACTTATGTCCAAGCTAGAGACCTGGAGGTGAGCTGGAGTCACCCACCCTGACAGGAGTTGTCATGCCGGGTGGGAGACTGGGAAACTGCATCTTAGTGAGCTGAGATTAGATAATGAAGAGTTGCTGATGGATGAAAATAGATGCAGAATGCCTCTTGCTTCTCACTACAGAGATCCTAGCCTTGCCATTCAAGACTTGGTTTGGAGAATGGGACGTTTTGCTCACAACTTTGAGAATCTCATTTCTGCCAATTTCTCCCTATTTCCCCAACATTCTCGCCAATTCTCACATCATTTAAAGGCTGGAAAGATTCCGCTCATTTGGATGGATAAAGTGAGTCCAGAAATGGCGTATACTGTGGGAAAATGTGAATTTGCCCTTTTTTGGCAGGAAGAACAAAAACAAGAAGCCCACGATGTAAGTGATGAGAGATTTCAAAGTATTAAGATGCAGAGGGATCTGGGTGTGAACGAATCACAAAACATTAGTATGCAGGCATAGCAAGTAATTAGTAAAGCGAATACTATGTTATCATTTGTTGTGAAGGGAATCGAATAGAAAAGGAAGGAAGTTATATTTCTGCTATAGAGGGTACTGATAAAACCTCATCTGGAATACTTTGTGCACTCTCGATTGTACTATTTAAAGAAGTGCACTATGTAAATGCATTGGAAGCAGTATAGAGAAGGTTCAGGTAGGTTGTAGGACTGAGGACAGTGGAGTACATCGGGGCCTAACAACTAGGGTCCAGGTCTATAATGGGCCCCACTGCACACAATTCCTAGTGATCAGGCTGAGGGTGAGAGGTGAGGCCAGAAGCACAGGCCAGGAAGAGCACTGAAGTATATGGTTTCTGTTGGGCTGTCTTCTGAGGAAAGATTGGGCAGGTTAGGCTTATATCCAGTGGTGTTTAGAGGAGGAAGGGAAACATATTAGATTCTTCGGGGGTCCTGACTGAGAGGATATGGAGAGAAGGGCTCCTCTTAAGTAAGGCGTAGCCCATTTAATATGGGGATGAGGAATATTCTTCCTCTCAGAGAGGCATGAGTTGCTAGAACTCTCTCCCTGAAAAGGCAGTAGAAACAGTCTTTAAGTGTTTCTGAGGCAGAGGTGGATAGATTTATGGAATGTGATGAGGGCAAAGGATTATCAAGGGTGGGTGGGAACGTGGATTTGAAGTTCAAGCCATAGTCTTATTGAACGGCAGAGCAAGCTCAAGAGGCTGAATGGCCTCCTCCTGCTCCTAAGTCATATGTTCTTGTGTTCATATTTCCACTGACTCCATGACCAGTGGTTACTACTACCATCAACCATCGCAATCATGGACAATCTTTCTCACCATGGCCATTAGTGTTTCCGCTGACACCATTATCACTGACAACCATTCACACTCTCATTACTACTGACTGCTTTAACCTGCGATTACCATTACCAGTGATTACCGTTATCACTTCTGCAGGATTGGGATTCTGATCCCATTTCCTGGCTGTACAGACCAGTCAAAAGATGGAAGAATAATCTGTAATGTTAAATATCAAGCCAGGCAGAGTGCACTCTGAAAGGGGGAAGGCTGCGGAAAACAGAGTCCATCTTGTTTAATTTGTGCAATAGGTATTACAGAAACACATAAATATATATCATATCCACCTCAATATTTTAAAGAAGTGTAATCTTACTTCTGTTGGATCTCTTCTAGGCTGCAGCGTAACCTCTCGAGGTCCCGTTTAAGGTCGTCCACCTCTGAAGAGGGGTTTGACGCATTGTTCATCAGCTCCCTGAGCTCTGCTTCCTTCTGACACAGCAACAACTCTATACATTTTTTCTCTTCCTCTTTCTGCAGCACGGCTGTGTTGAGCGCCAGTATGCTGCACCAAAGACAGAACACATTGGCAACATTATACTTGCCCCGCAGGGACTGCTGGATATTAATGCCTACCGGTCTTCAGCAGTTCAGCAAATGTGCATTTAACTCCTAGTGACATAACGTTCCCATTGGCTCTCAGCATTGGCACACCAAGGCGCTGGCGTGACAATGTATTCATTGTGGCACTTATTGCTCACTCCTCATTCCTTGCCTTGGTGTGACCTCCTTGGGCAGTTATCGAGAGTCGGAGAGTCCTCCAGCATGGGACCAGACCCTTCAGTCCAACCTGTCCATGCCGACCATATTCCAAACTAAACTAGCCCCACTTGCTTGCGTTTGGCCCATATCCCTCCAAACTTTTCATCTACTTATCCAAATGTCTTTTAAGTATTGGAACTGTACTCACACCCACACTTCCTCTGGACGTTCATTCGACATATGTAAAAAAATTGCCCCTCATTTCTTTCTTACATCTTTCTCCTGTCATCTTGAAAATATGCTCAATAGCCTTGAGATCTCCCACCCTAGGGAAAAGACACCTACCATTCACTTTACTTCTATCCCTCATGATTTTATAAACTTCTATAAGGTCACCCCTCAACCCTCTACGCTGCAGTGAAAGAAGCCCCAGCCTTTCCATAACTCAAAGCCCTCCATTCCTGGCAATATCCTGGTAAATCTCTTCTGACGCCTCTCCAGCTTAATAATACCCTTTGCTATAACCGGGACACCCGAACTGGACACAGTACTCCAGATAAGGGCAGTTAAATCACATAATCTGACTCCTGGCCCAGTCTTTCCTTTCTTCAAGGAATGGGGGCATCACTGGTTGGGTCAGTATTTGTAGCCCACTCCAAACCGCACTCAAGAGGGTCATGGTGAGGTGTCTTCTTGTACCGCTGTGGACCATTTAGGGTAGATACACCCACTACATTACGGAGGGTATTCCCGGATTTTGCGTCAAGAGTGTGGTGCTGGAAAAGCAGAGCAGGTCAGGCAGCATCTGAGGAGCAGGAGAGTCAACATAAGCCCTTCATCAAGAATGAGCTGGTGGGCATATGCCTGAAGCATCCATTCTCCCGCTCCTCGGATGCTGCCTGATCTGCTGTGCTTTTCCAGCACCACTCTGTCGACTCTGATCTCCAGCAACTACAGTCCTCACTTTCCCCCTATTCCAGGATTTTGACACAGCCTCACAGCATTGTGTCACATATACTTCCAGAATGGCAGGCTTCCTTCCCACTGGCCTGTCTGAACCAGTTGGGATTTTTTTATAATCTCTGAATTTTGTTCAAGATAAAGTTTCTGACCCTAACAGCCAGGCCAGTCTCTATAACTATAAGAACATTCACTGATTTCAAAAATGGGGAATACTGTAGCAAATAAAGTAGGCTTTCTATAATACATCAGATGTTGCAAATTAAAATATTACTTTAATTACAATTACATCTGAAACAAGTCTGGTTGACAAACCTTCATGTTGTGAGCACTGAACTCATTAAAATTCAGAAAAGGTATGACCTTCTCTGTCGCCAACTTCATAGAATCCCTACAGTGCAGAAAGAGGCCTATTGAGTCTGGACTGACCCTCCTACGGCCATCCCAGTCAGACCCAGACCCCTACCTCATCCCTGTAAACCTGCATTCCCTATGGCTAACCCACCCAGCCTGCATATCCCTGGACACGATGGGCAATTTTGCATGGCCAAACCACCTAACCTGCACATCTTTGGAGTATGGGAGGAAACCACAGCACCTGCAGGAAACTCACACAGACACAGGGAGAACATGTAAACTCCACAAGTCAGTCATCCAAGGGTGGAATTGAACCTGAGTCCCGGGTGCTGTGAGGCAGCAGGTGCTAAGCACTGAGTCACCGTGCTGCCCACCCCATTTGGCCCTCACATTCCACACCTGGCTCCAAGCCAGCAAATTGGGCTTCTTACTCATCTGAAACTCGAGGATAGATCAGGTTAGATTCCCTACAGCGTGGAAACAGGCCCTTTGGCCCACCAAGCCCACACCAACCCTTCGAAGAGTAACCCACCCAGACCCATTTCCCTCTGACTAATGCACCTAACACTATGGGCAATTTAGCATGGCCAAGTCACCTGACGTGCACATCTTTGGACTGTGGGAGGAAACAGGAGCACCCAGAGAATGGGCAAACTTCACACAGACAGTCGCCCGAAGCTGGAATCGAACCCAGGTCCCTGGTACTGTGAGGCAGCAGTGTTAACCCCTGAGCCACCATACCGCCACCATACCCGCCCCCCCCGCCCCCCCACCACACCCCCCGCCCCTCCGCCCCAGTAGGTTGAGATTGTTTTGGTCCCAAGGCCTCTAATCATTTGCTTTACTGGGTAAAACTGCATCCAGCCCTTACAGCCAGTCATTATCCTGAAATCACGCAACTGATTTGCCAACTTCCCTTCCCCCTACATTGTCCTAACATGCCATTGCCTGTTCACCTTGGAAAAAGCTGCCAATAAGCTACAGAAACTCTGAGCTATAGCCAGACCTAGATAGGACACCATTTGAGGTGCCATTGCGTAGGCTGTAGCTCTCTGCTCTGTCCTAGGTCCCACCAGCCTTCCCAACCTTGGAGAATGATACTAGTACCCACATCCCAAATTGCTGTGTGAGTTGTGAGTGCTGGTTCATTGCTAGCATCTTACCAATTCAACCTAGATGAAGTCTGGCTTCTAAAACAGCTTGAGCCCTTTCCAAGAACGCAATGAAACCTACCCTCACTATTTCAGCTGGCATGGAATATTTGCACAGCTAGGTTACATTGTGTCATAGAATCCTGCAGCATGGAAATAAACCTTTCGGTCCAACTCATCTGCACAAACCAGATATCCTAATTTGACCGAGTCCCATTTAAAGGCATAGAGTCATAGAGTCCTATTGCATGGAGACAGGCATTTTGGCCAAAACTAGTGCATGCCGAACACAATGTCCATCCACATGAACCTCATCTTCCTGCTTTTCCTTCTAATCCTTTCCTATCCATGTATTTGTCCAAATGCCTTCTAAATATTGTTAATGTACCCGCCTCAACCATTTGTGATGGCAGCTCATTCCATATGCATACCACCCTCTGTGTAAAAAAGTTGTTCTTCAACTTCCCTTTTATTCTTTCTCCTTTAACCTTAAATGGATGCCCTCTGGTCCTCAATTCCCCATCCTTAGGAAAAAGACTAGTGAATTTACCCTATCCATGCCTCTCATGACCTTATGCACTTCTGTACGATCGCCCCTCAGTCTCCTGTGCTCGGAAGAAAAAGGTCCTAGCTTGTCCAACCTCTCCCTATAACTCAGATCACTGAGTCCTGGCAACATCCTTGTAAATTTCTTCTGCAGCATTTACCAGCATTTGGCCCATACCTTTCCAACCCCTTACTAATAATATACCATCTAGGTGCATATTAAATGATGTAATTGTTCTAATTATAATAACTAAGTTTTAAATATTGTGGTTGTTACCCTTCACTTTTGCTTCTTCATTTATACTCCAAAGGGATGAGGGCTGGAACGATGGCTCACTGCTACCTCACAGCACCAGGGACCTGGGTTTGATTCCAGCCTTGGGCAACTGTCTGTGAAGACTTGGCATGTGCTCCCTGTGTCCACCCCCAGTCCAAAGACATGCAGGTTAGGTGGATTGGCTGTGCTAAATTGCCCATAGTGTGCAGGCTAGGTGTGTTAACCATGGGGAATACAGGGATAGGGGGTTTGGGTGGGATCCTCTGCGGAGAGTTGGTGTAGGCTGAATGGCCTCCCTCCTTCGGATTTTAAGAGATTACTCACCTTTCCCTGAATTCAGCAATCATTTGGGAATTTTTGAGATTGTTCATTTCAATCTGCATTCTTTCTTTACAGTTCTGATCCAGTTGATCATGTAGAGCCTGGATTTCCTTGTTGTACATATTGCGAGCAGCTACCATTTCCTCTTCCAACTCTTGGATGCGTTTTAAATCATTGGAATTATCAGACTAGACAAAAGGAAAGATTATACACCATTACTTAAACCCAGCATGTTCAGCTTTGTGGATGATGTCACTGTGGTTTCACTATGCCTCCCTTATTGGATGTGGGTCTGAATCAAACCAAGTTAATAACATTAACATCTCCTGTTCCTGTTAGAGCTCAGATTTACAATTCTTATCCTTGGCTTACTTCTTCCAGTCTTACAATGCTCCAATATAATTATGTGCTGGTCAGTTCTGACCTCTCATGCATTCCTGGCTTAAATCACACCACTACTGCTAGACATGCCTTCAGTTCCCAATACCTTAAACGCTGGAATTCTTTCCATACATCTTTTTAGCTCTCTATACGAAGTGAGAAAGAAACCTTTTCACAAAGTGAGTAATCCTCTGCCTTGGAATGTAGTGGAGGCAAGTTCAATAAAGGCATTTCAGAGGGCATTGGATGCTTATTTAAAGTGAAACAATGTGTCAGAAAATTATAGAAAAAATGCAGAAGATTGGCACGAAGTTAAAATGCTCAGAGAGCTGGCACAGACACAATGGACTGAAAAAGCTTCCTCTGCTCTGTACCAATTGCCACCCACTGCTCCACCCCAGTTGTTAGTTACCTGACCAAATATCTCCCGATGTGACTCAATGTCAAATCATGTTTGATAATGCTCCCTCAGAAGCAGCCTGGAGCTTTTAACTATTTTAAGGGCACTATTTGTTGTGGACCAGACCAAACCTCCTCAAAATATATGAAGAAGATTGCCTAGACACTAACTTTTTCTTATGTTAAAGGCAACTACCATGCATTGCATTCCGGATACAAGTTGATTGATTAAACTACTAGATTTTAAACAAAACACACTTTATTCATACTCTATATTAACATTCAACAATAGAAACAAGAAACTGGAATAACTTAACTCTATTGCCACTGTTCCCTCCACCAAAGATATCAAGGAGATAGTCTAGAGCCTAACTTTTATCTTATTTAAAGGTAAGTGTGAGGTACTGTGTTCCAGATGTAATTCATTGGTTATATTAATTGGTTTTAACCAAAACACACTTTATTCTTACCATATAGTTAATTTATAAACAGCCACAGGAGTATTGGTATAATTTTAACTAAATTGGAAGATGCAATAGAATAATAGATTATTTAACTACTAAACCGTAACTGTTACAATAAAGTGACATCCCATAAACACACCCTTGGCAAAGGCAAATTCAGTAAAATAGATTGTTTTATATGCAGTATTTCTCCAGTCTAGGAGAAAAAAGCATCAAGAGAAAATTCTGATAGAAACAGGGAAAGAACTCAAGCATAACAGGGAGAGAGGTATAGGAGCTTCCAAACCCAAGAACTACTGAAATCTAAACTAAAACCCTGGCTCCATGGGAGCCTGACTCCACCCGTTCAGGCTGCTTCTATTGTTCCAACTTTTAAAAAGTTGTTTACTTTATTGGCTTGGACAGACCACTCCTCATCTCTGTTTCAATCTTTCTTCATAAAAGAAAATCAGAACAAAATACACCTCTTCAAGCTACAGTATCGTCTCAGACAAAATCTAGGATTTTGCACTTTAATACTGTGACAACAGCAAAAAAATTAAATTTCTAAAAGACCGAGAGCTGCATTACAGTGTTCATTTTAAAAGGTAACCTTTCCTTTTTGGCTTTTCAAATGTGATTATAGGTGGTCTCCAATTTACTAAGAAGACCTTGAACAGGATCCCATATAGTACAGTAATTTTAAAATGTTTTAAAATGTAATTTCTTCAGTGCAGTACTGAGACCTGGTGCACTGAGGCCTTATCAACCCTATCAGGTGATAGAAATTGGAAAAGATTGGAATATTTCTCCCCACCCTCATGATCCTGACCAATGTTTAACCCCCAACTGACATCACTCAAAAGAAAAAAAAAGTCTTGCCTTTATTGCGATATTGCTGTTTGTGGAAGTGTGTTGCGTGAAAATTATTTCCTGCAATTACCACACCTTACAAATATTGTATATCATTGGCTGTAAAACACTTCGGGAGGTCCTGCACTGAATAAAATGCCTTTTCCAGGAACACTTCATACATTGATTGTACAGTTTGGTTCTTCAGCTTACACATTTCTGCTTCACCCTGGCTGTATTCGCTCAGCTCAATCAGCAGCAGTATAAATTCTGTCTGCTCTGAAGCACGTTGAAGATCATACCCTCGCAATTACTCCCCAAACTTCATCTTAAGCTCTCTTTCGAAATGAGCAGTCATCAGGAACACGTTTGGGAATTTTGGTACAGAGTCCCATAACTTTTCCTCTCACTTTAAAATAGATAATTGAGAGGCTCAGAGTGCTATTTGACTCAGTGACAATGAGCTGTGAAAATACAAACATTCCTCATTGTTTCCATTGTGCTGTGAACAGATAAGCTTTACTTAAACCAAGGAGATAATGATGAAGCAAGAGGATACGTACTGATTACTGGTTGTGCAGAGGATAGAAAGCTCAGCAATTGACTGGGTAACAGAAATAACTGCACAGGGTCCAGTATCCTGTCACCAATCACCCTTTATTTACACACGGAGAGTCCTTGACACTGATCCAGCTTCCTCAGAGCCAGCTCTCAGAGTGAACAGGATGTTTGACCCTCCTGTCTTATCTGTCAGCCAGGGCTCCTTGATTGTTGGAGTCCAGAGTGAATGTTGTTAAAGACTGGTTCTGTGATCACTGAAACGGCCGCGCCAGTATCAACCTTCATTAGAAGCGGGTGACCTTTTCACCATATGGTCATTTTGTTTGGTTCTGGTTTGGACGTTGCTAAGCAATTTAACTGTTCCGAACCAGGTATGGAGGAGCCGGAGTTGGAATGGGGTGGACAAAGTTAAAAATCACACAACACCAAGTTATAGTCCGACAGATTTACTTGGAAGGACTAGTATTCAGAGCGCTGCTCCTTCATCAGGTAGCTGTGGAGCAGGTCTATAAGACGTGTTTTGCTATAAATTCTGTGCCTTATGGTCCTGCTCCACAGCTATCTGATGAAGGAGCAGTGCTATGAAAGCTTGTGCTTCCAAATAAACCAGATGTAGAGAGACTTTCCAGGATGTGCACTCTCCTGGGTACCAGCCTCAGAGTGCTCTTACTCAGTTTCGGTCTAATGGGACTCTTTGCTGTCTCGAGTCTGCACACCAGTAGCAATGACAATCCTGAAGAAAATGTTAGCCTTTTGACCAAGACTTGGCTCTATTTTTGGGGTTTGTCTGTGGTCTGAGCCAGAGTCCCTCTGCTCAGGATATGTCCTGAGTGAGGCTATGCAATTGCTTTCACTCAAGTGGTGTTCCCCAAGCTCAGTCAGAGAACTGAGGGTGTCTACTTCCATTGGGATGCCTCGTAGTTCCCATGATCCACTTTCTGCATTTTTCAATGACAAAGCCAACTGTAGAGTCTGTTTGAAGACCAGTTGGGCTTCAACCAGTCAGCGCTTTTGCGTGGTTACATCATTAAGCCCATATACTAAACAATCTCTCAGCATCTCATTAAGGGTTAAACCAAAGTCACATACTTCTGCCAGTTGTCTTAACCAAGTCAAAAATCCTGACACAGATTCCCCAGGTTCTCAAATTGCTGAGTAAAATCTATAGCTTCTTAGCATTAGAGGAGGCTTAGGGGTCATAATGTTCGTTAACTAAATCCATCAAGTCTTGAAAGGTTTTAGTATCTGGTACCTCAGGGGAAGTTAGGCTCCCAATAACCAAAACAACTGCGGGTCCATAAGCTGTCTGGAGAATTACTCGTTACTTTTCATTTGCCCTCAATGTCATTTTTGATCAAATGAGTCAAACTTCCCATATAAGGGCGTGATGCCAGGAATGCTTACTTCAATTCAAAGATGACTATTTCGAGTGAATTTCTTCAGGAGAGTACTTTTATCCTTTTGTTGTCACTGATGTAACGCCACAGAGGCAGACAGCCCATCACCAAGCCACCCTTTATCCATAACAGTAGGCAGATGGGTCTGGTTTCCTCAGAGCCAGCTCTCAGAGTGAACGTCCCTCTGACACTCCTGTGTACATCTGTCAGCCAGGGCTCCCTGACTGGACCAGGTTAACAGCCCCAGTCAGTGAACTCATATTCTATGATGCCCAACTGGCTGACCTTATTATAATCACTACAGTAACATCCCTTGACTAGTCAACTATTGCCTTTTAATCACATTGTCTGAACTAGAACAGGACGCAAAACAATGGGGTAATATTCACTCTATGTTTAAACACATCAGGCCCTACTTGTAATCTTGAAATCGTACACATTACAGGCAGTCCACAGGCTGTAAATGGGTTCAGTTCTGGAGAACTCAATGCAGGACAATGTTAAGCAGTTGTTCCTAAGTACAGTCAACGTTCATTTGTCAGGTGTTTAAAATCACAGCCCTAAATAGCGTCGCTTTCGCAAGTACAAACTCTTATAAGTCGTACATTCGGAAATCGGAGACCCCCTGTGAGCTCTTTCGAAAAAGCCAAGCAGGAAAGATGACCCTTCAAAATGAACACTGTAACACAATTCGCTGTATTTTTACATACTTAATTTCCTTGCTGTTGCCACAATATATAAAATCCCAAATCCTCTGGGGAAATGCATTCGTGTGAGTGCACAAACCATTCGGATGATTTTGTTTTAAGCATCTGTTGGTTATCAAGCTATTAATTCCAGACTGACGTTCCACTATGAGGACTTATCAAACTGACACCTGCTACAAGTTTTAGACAACCTCTTAAAATGGCCCCAATCAGACAGGCTGCCATCAACAAGATGCAGGCCAAGTATTTAAATACTTGCTGGATGAAAATAGAACGAAGGCTATTTAGCCTGCTATCTTCAAAACATCAACACACACAGGGGCTGGTATCCTCAGTGTGGTCATACAGTTACATTTCAGTACACCATCTCCAGTGGCACAAAATCTGAACAATATTCTCAGAGGGTCCCAGCATTCTGGTTTCAAGTTTCAAAATGCATGTGGGAAGGTGATCTGGTATGATGAAATGTGAGTTACCCACACTTAAAGGCAGCATAGCAAGTTGGGCATCCATTCCTTGCAATGTGGTGGATCACTGGCAAAGCCTGTCTGTGATGCCCGTTCCTGCTTGAGAAGGTGGCAGTGGGCATTTACAGACTGCTTTGCCTCTTTATCGTATAAGACAGTAACTAGCTACAGAATAGACGGACTCCCTCCAGGGCGGCACGGTGGCACAGTGGTTAGCACTGCTGCCTCACAGCGCCAGAGACCTGGGTTCAATTCCTGCCTCAGGCGACTCTCTGTGTGGAGTTTGCACGTTCTCCCCGTGTCTGCGTGGGTTTCCTCCGGGTGCTCCGGTTTCCTCCCACACTCCAAAGATGTGCAGGTCAGGTGAATTGGCCATGCTAAATTGCCCATAGTGTTAGGTAAGGGGTAGATGTAGATGTAGGGGTAGGTGTATGGGTGGGGTTACGCTTCGGCGGGGCGGTGTGGACTTGTTGGGCCGAAGGGCCTGTTTCCACACTGTAAGTAATGTAATCTAATCGATAGTCTGGTTGGGCTCTCACCTTCCCCTTTATATAATGCATTTTGTATTGTGAAGACTTCATGTTCAATATTTTTAATGAACTTGAGTTTGGAGGACATATTTTTTTTAAAAAAGAGGTCAATGAAAGGACATCTGACCTTGTTCTAACAAGGCATCTGCTGAATGCCACATGTGTGATAACTGCTTGTTTACTGAAGATGCCATTGCTTGGGCTGGTGATCATCAGGCTGCAAGTCATGTTTCAGATATTGTTTTGAGTAGCTGGAGACTAGCCTGTGGAGAAGAAGGAGCTCCCACCTCACTTCTCAGGCTTCTGAAGGAAAGAACATCTTGAATCAAGTGACTAACCCAATTGTCGTCCCGAAGAGCAACTTGGAATACTTCGCCTTACTGTGTTTCCTAAAGCAAGCAAACATCCCAGCGACAACTGTCAATATTTGCTGATATCGAGGTAGTGTCACAGAGATGTACAGCACAGAAACAGACCGTTGTTGTGGTTTTGTTCGCCGAGCTGGGAATTTGTCTTGTAAACGTTTCGTCCCCTGTCTAGGTGACATCCTCAGTGCTTGGGAGCCTCCTGTGAAGCGCTTCTGTGCTGTTTCCTCCGGCATTTATAGTGGCCTGTTCTCTGCCGCTTCCAGTTGTCAATTCGAGCTGTCCACTGTAGTGGCCGGTATATTGGGTCCAGGTCGATGTGTTTGTTGATAGAGTCTGTGGATGAGTGCCATGCCTCTAGGAATTCCCTGGCTGTTCTCTGTTTGGTTTGCCCTATAATGGTAGTGTTGTCCCAGTTGAATTCATGTTGCTTGTCGTCTGTGTGTGTGGCTACTAAGGATAGCTGGTCGTGTCGTTTCGTGGCTATTCATTTGGTGTTCGTGTATACGGATCGTTAATTGTCTTCCTGTTTGTCCTATGTAGTGTTTTGTGCAGTCCTTGCATGGGATTTTGTACACTACATTGGTTTTGCTCATGTTGGGTATTGGGTCCTTCGTCCTGGTGAGTTGTTGTCCAACATGAGCAAAACCAATGTAGTGTACAAAATCCCATGCAAGGACTGCACAAAACACTACACAGGACAAACAGGAAGACAGTTAACGATCCCGTATACACGAACACCAACTAGCCACAAAACGACACGACCAGCTATCCTTAGTAGCCACACACACAGACGACAAGCAACATGAATTCAACTGGGACAACACTACCATTATAGGGCAAGCCAAACAGAACAGCCAGGGAATTCCTAGAGGCATGGCACTCATCCACAGACTCTATCAACAAACACATCGACCTGGACCCAATATACCGGCCACTACAGCGGACAGCTCGAACTGACAACTGGAAGCGGCAGAGACAGACCACTATAAATGCCGGAGGAAACAGCACAGAAGCGCTTCACAGGAGGCTCCCAAGCACTGAGGATGTCACCTAGACAGGGGACGAAACGTTTGCAAGACAAATTCCCAGCTCAGCGAACAGAACCACAACAACGAGCACCCGAGCTACAAATCTTCTCCCAAACTTTGAACAGAAACAGACCCTTCGGTTCAACACATCCATGCCAACCAGATATCCTAAACTAATCTAGTCCCACTTGCCAGTACTTGACCCATATCCCTCCAAACTCTTCCTATTCATTTACCCAGCCAGATGCCTTTTAAATGTTATAATTATACCAGCTTCCACCACTTCATTCGGCAGCTCATTCCACACAAGCACCACCCTCTGCATGTAAAAGTTGCCCCTTATTTCCCTTTTAAATCTTTCTCCTCTCACCTTACATCTGTGCCCTTTAATTTTGGACTCCCCTACCCTGGGGAAAAGATGTTGGCTATTCACCCTATCCATGCCCCTCTTGATTTTATAAATGTCTATAAATGTCACTCCTTAACCTTCAATGTTCTAAAGAAACTAGCCCAGTCTATTCAACCTCTCCCTTTTGCTCAAACCCTCCAACCCTGACAACATCCTTTTAAATTGTTTCTGAACACTTGCAGGTTTAACAACATCTTTCTTATAGCAAGGAGATCAGAATTGAATGCAGTATTCCAAAAGTGACCTAACCAATGTCCTTATAGCTGCAACATGACCTCTCAGCTCCTATACTCAATGCACTGACCAATAAAGGGGAGTGTACCAAATTCTTCCTTCACTACCCTGTCTACTAGTGACTCCACTTAAATTGCCATTGTTCGGCAACATGCTGCAAAACCTTATATATGAGTATAAGCCCTGCCCTGATTTGCCTTTCCAAAATGTTGCACCTCACATTTATCTAAATTAAACTCCATCTGTCACTCCTCAGCCCATTGGCCCATTAATCAAGATCCCATTGTACTCTGAGGTAACCCTCTTCGCTGTCCACTACACCTCCAATTTTGGTGTCATCTGCAAACTTACTAACTGTACCTCTTATGCTTGCGTCCAAATCATTTATATTAATGACGAAAAGCAGTGGGCCAGCACCAATCCTTCTGACACATTGCTGGTCACAGAGCTCTAGTCCAAAAAACAACTCTCCAACATTACCCTCTGGCTCCTACATTCTAACCAGTTTTGTTTCCAAATGGCTAGTTCTCCTTGTATTCAAAGTAATCTAACCTTTTTAACCAGTCTACCACGTGGAGCCTTGTTGAATGCCTTACTGAACTCAGAAAGACAACATCCACTGCTCTGCCCTCATCAATGCTCTTCAACATTTCTTCAAACAACCCACATTTCCCACACACAAAGTAATATTGATGATCCCTAATCAGGCCTTGCCCTTCCAAATACATGTACATCCCGTCCCTCAGAAACCCCTCCAACAACTTGCCCACCACTGACATCAGGCTCACTGGTCAATAATTCCCTGACTTGTCCTTATCACCTTTCTTCAACAGTGGCACCACGTTAGCCAACCTCAAGTCTTCCGACATCTCACCTGTGGCTATCGATGATACAAATATCTCAGCAAGGGGCCCAGCAATCACTTCTCTAGCTTCCTACAGAGTTCTCAGGTACACCTGATCCTGTCTCGAGGATTTATCTACCTCTATGAATATGTAGGGGTCCAAGTGTAAGGTTGACAGCTAACTGAGCATCCCCATTTCCATTTTGCCTTCAAGAGCCAACCATCATTAGCTAGAAATTCCTTTTTCAAAATTAACCTCTGCAGAGAGAAATCCATTTTTTTCCATCTTCTGACGTGAATAAATGTATTTTTGTGCCATGGAGAACTTACAAGGATAGGTATTTGTGCTTTCATATTTCAAACTATATGATAACTAGCTTTATATCTTTTTCAAATAAGTCTTTTTCAAAATAAATCAATAATTTTATTGTGTATTTAAGAAAATTGGTTGATGCATCCTTTTATTCTAAATGAAATACAATGGAAGTATGCAATTGGTCATTGAATCAGCCTAAAATGCCAACTCAATGTACTGAAAGAAACAGCACTGATGGGATGCTTAGCTTTCCCCAATTTAAACACAGCATATGAGTCAATGAGGCTTATTTGTCCTTCCTTCAGCTCCCCCTTCATTTTTTTTCTCTCCTTGTGAATTGTCCTCCTGTCTATCCTCCTTGCTCTCTTTGTAATTACTCCACAGCAATTGATTTGCCGATTGTTTAGAAGACAGTAAGTTCTGACTACATAGGTCAGTGTGACTGTTTCCACCCAATCAGTTGCAATATAAGATATGATCCAAAACAGCAGTAGATCAAAGAGGGAGATCGGACACTTTCACCTCCTGTATGAACATGCACTCTGGTATTCACACATAAAAGCACGTACTTATCAACTCAATCAGTGAATCGTGTGAACTATCTACAATCGCATTCATTGTCATACACTTCCTTTACTTTGTGACGCTTCTTCTAAGATCCTGAAACTTTCTTGTAAAAGATTTTCATAGACATTATAAAACTGAAATTCATTCAGAATAAAGACATAATTACATACACATTACATACAAACAGGTTAACTGTGAAAGAAGGGCCAGAATTTACAAATCAAATAAAGACTTTGGTTTTGACTTTCTGTTGTAAGAGCAGTTCGTCATTCACCCCTCCCACATATAGAGAGAATTCAAAGGAAATATTGATATCCAAAACCAAACACATATTTGACAAATTCTACTAATTACTGTATTTCTAAAAGCTTTTTTCATTCTGTAGCTGCCCCTGTAAATTTTAATGTTGTGACTGTAACCCAGACCACTCCAAGAGGGAAAGGCAGCTCCGACTTTGTTAGGTGAGCTTTTTGTCCCCCATTGAGAATAATTCATCGGAAAGCAGTGAAGCGACAGAAATTGTTGGCTTTCAAGTCTCTGATTCCATGGGCATTTTTGTTGCAACACTGCATTTCAAATGATTTCAAAAATGTATGGGTTGCATTGATATTGTGCTTTTCACAGCCCCAGGATATCCCAGAAGCACAGGACAGCAAGCAAAAGGAACATTGGCATAAACATATTTTGAGGAACCTTTTCCAAGTTCAGTACTGTACCTTCATTCCAAGCTGATCTGTCATGCATTTCACTTTTCGTATGTAATGACAGAATCGTTCATTCAGCTCCTGCAGTTGAGCTTTCTCTGACTTCTGGCCAATAGACCCACAATCTGCCATTTTGTTGGCTGCAGAAAACAGCGATTATAATTTACTGAAAGGCAAATCTAATAGCTAGAACAATTCCGCTCACAATGGGTTCACCATAAACCCCATATGAACATACCCATACTCTGACTTACAAACATCTATGCTTACAAACATCTATGCTTACAAACAAGATCCCATATCACTATTAGTTTTTCGGATTCAATGTTTGTTCGTACTCATGAACAGATATTTTATATTTATTGTTTTATATTCCAACATGTGTACAAATGTACTCAGGAATGGAACATGTTCATTACCCTGGTACTGCCTATACTGTGTTTTAAGCAGACATTAAGGTGACACCAATTACCTCAATTGGCTCAATGTGCTGAACAGTGGCAAATGGAGTTTAATTTGGATAAATTGCATTTTGGCAAAACAAACAAAGGCAAGAATTGCAGTCTGTTTCTATGCTGTACTTCGCTATGACTCTGACTCTAATTGTGTAGGACCCTGGGTACTGTTGTGGAACAAACCTTGGATTTCATAATTCTTTTTTTAGATTACTTACAGTGTGGAAACAGGCCCTTCGGCCCAACAAGTCCACACAGACCCGCCGAAGTGCAACCCACCCATACCCCTACAATTACCCCTTACCTAAAGCTACGGGCAATTTAGCATGGCCAATTCACCTGACCTGCATCTTTGGACTGTGGGAGTAAACCGGAGCACCCGGAGGAAACCCACGCAGACACGGGGAGAATGTGCAAACTCCACACAGTCAGTCGCCTGAGGCGGGAATTGAACCCGGGTCTCTGGCGCTGTGAGGCAGCAGTGCTAACCACTGTGCCATCGTGCCGCCCATTCTTTGAAGTTTGTACCACATATAGATAGGGTGGGTAAGAAGGCATTTAACATGGTTGCCTTCATTCCTCAGACCTTTTGAGTACAGGAGTTGGGACGCTATATTGAAGTTGTATAGGATGTTGGTGAGGCGTCTGCAATGAGTACTATATCCATTCCTGGTCACCCTGTTATAGGAAGGCTGAAGAGGGTTCAGAAAAGGTTTACCAGGATGTTGCTGGGAATGGAAGGTTTGAGTCATAAGATGAGGCTGGAGAGGCTGAGACTTTTTCTCACAGGAGCGTAGGTGGCTGAGGGGTGACCTCATAGAGGCTTATAAAATCCATGAGAGGGGTATAGATAAGGGGAATAGCAGGTGTCTTTTCTCTGGGGTGGGGGATTTCAAGATTAGGGGGCATAGTTTTAAGGGGAGAGGAGATAGATTTAAAACACATATGAGAGGCATTTTTTTAAATACAGGAAGTGGTTCATGTCTGGAATGGACTCTGAGAGAAAGTGGTGGATGTGGGTACATGGTATTTATCCAAATTAAACTCCATTTGCCACTGTTCAGCACATTGAGCCAATCTAAGAGACATTCAGATAAGTACATGAATAGGAAAGGTTTGGAGGGATATGGTCCAACTGCAGGCAAGTGGGACTGGTGTAGTAAGGGTTATGGTTGGCATGAATTGGTTGGACCAAAGAGTCTGTCACTGTGCTGTATGACCCTATGATTCTATCAGCCCTGCCTAGAGCAAAGGTCCCGATCCCTGACACTGGCAGAGAACATAGCCATCTGGAATCACGCTGTTTGCTGCTGAAAGCAATGTCAAGCCCCTCATTCCATTGTCCCCTATCCTATTGCATTTCCTCTTAGTCATCCCCCACCCCCATTTCTTGAATAGCTTCCTGCACCAAAGCATCATGGTTAGTTAGCTCATCTACTCTGTAGCCCACACTCACATCCAATTAAGTTGAAAGATCCTCAGAGCTGTTGGATAGTTGCCAAGACTGAGGCTCCCGTATTCCTGCTCTCATGGTTGCCCCCCCTTTACTTGCCTCACTTGCAGTCACATTGACACTAAGCCCCTCACAGTTAGAATGCCTTGAGGTTGCAGGTTGTACCGAGAAGAGCACAATCCCAGCCATCTGCAATGACAACATTGGACAGCCCTTGACTTCCAGGATTCCTTCTGACCCCAACCTACAGTCGGCGAATAAGACAGAGCTGGCAAGACAACCATTTTACGTCAGGCAGCCATTCATAATGCTGCAGTGGCATACCAATAATGGACTGAAATCCCATCTTCTGCAAGATTCTGGTTTTCCAAAAATACAATGTATTTGTAAAATTTATGAAAGTACATTCCAAAACATTTGAACTCGAAGACTACAGAAAAGGCAATAAAATCCAACTTGTCTGCAGCATGTTCCGCTCTTAGGTGCCTCAATATGATTGCCGTACCCTTGATATTTGGAAAACAAATGCCATGTTGGGCCTAAAGCTCGAGGGCAAAACATTTCAGTTTGAAAATTAAAGAGAGTGCCACAGATTTCAACCCTTCCCCATGGCAACAATGGGACGCCACAACACTAGTTCACTCGTCTTGACATTCACAATAAATATCCCTTGTTTGACATTCAACTTGAAGGGTTCGACCGAGTTTGTCGCTCCTTGAATGAGTCTCACCCACACCACATGGAATCTTGGGTAAGTCAAAGAAGGTGCTTGCTGTGGCCGAGCTAAGCAGTGAAGAAAGATAGTTTAGGCATTAGCTCTCCAGGACATAAACCTTTATGCTTCTAGACTGTGGCCTCTGATACCTTTGCAGATTGAACTTAAAAAGCACCACAGACGCTAACAACTGAAGACCTGAAGACTTTATAAATCTGGACGTACACGATCCTCCATGTTAATTCAGGAGCCGAGGGTCACCATTGCCCAGAATCTGAACTGGGACTAGCCCACTTAAATACAGTTGCAATAAGACCCAATCAGAGGCTGACAATCCTGCAGTGAATAACTCACCTTTTGACTCTCTAAATTCTGTCCACCATCTACAAGGCACAAGCCAAGAGTGTGATGGAACGCTCCCCTTTTGCTTCAATGACTATACAGCTCCAACAACACTCAGGAAGCTTGATGCCATCCAGGACAAAGCAGACTGGCACCACGCCCACAAGCATCCACACTCCCTCCACCAACACCCCTCACAAGAAGCAGAGCCACTCACCATTCTGATTCGGACATTTATCGCTTCAGTGTCACTGGGTCAACATTCTGCAATGAATGACTCTATGGATCTACCTACACCAAATGGACTGCAGCGGCTCAAGAAGGTAGCACAACGCTGACTTCTCAAGGGCAACTAGGGACGGGCAATAAATGCTGGCCCAGCCCGCGGCACCCATATGTCGTGGATGAATGAATAAAAATGGTAAAATCGTGACTATACATGTGTTATTACATTAAGGAGTGATAAAGATGATAAACGGAACAGAACAGCCAACACTATATCAGCCTTGGCTCTACTGGTAATACTCCCTCAGCAGGTTCCAGGCATTGCCTGTATGTAACATCTGAGTATATACCACAAGCTGGCAGTCGGAGTAGGAATAAGGAAATGTTTGTTGCATTATTGGAGGTGCAGTGTTTTTCATAAGGTTTGAAACCAAAATTCAACTGCTCACTTAGGTGAGCATAGAAAGATCCCATTATGTTGTTCAAAAGGAGTGAGATTCTCCTTGATAGTGCTTATCTGTCATTGAACATTAACTAAAGCAGATTACCTTCAGAAAGAAATAGGAGAGAAATTGGACTATAAAGAGCTTTTTATGACCTTTGGATGTCTCAGCTGGTTTCACAGCCATTGATATACATGTTGGAACTGCTGTCGCTGTTGTGATGTTGGGAAACATGAAGTGATTCTGTGTTCAGTAAGAATTTATTGACAAAGAGAAATGGGGTAATGATTTTAGATGTTGGTTGAAAATAAGTGTTGGACACACAGACAATTTCTTCAAAATGAGGCTTTGTGATCAGTAAGTATACTTGTAAGCTCTTGGATTGAAGATCCTTTTTTTTAAGGCAGCTTCTCCAACAGTGCAGCACTCCCTCTGCACTGCAATAGGTCAGTCAGCTCTCTGGTAATGATAATCTTTTCTGCACAACTATTCAGCAAATATGTTCAAATATGTATTAATTAATATGCTACACATTTCCCTCAAACTAGCGTGTTGGACTGCCTTAGTACTAATTCACTGGATTAGTGGTGCTGGAAGAGCACAGCAGTTCAGGCAGCATCCAACGAGCAGTGAAATCGACGTTTCGGGCAAAAGCCCTTCATCAGGAATAAAGGCAGTGAGCCTGAAGCACCTTAGTACTAATTCAGCCTTGTGCATTGGACCAACAGTCCTCTCCATGCTTCTGTAAGAAGTGCAGGCTAGGTATTCCTCAGCAGGAGACAGAGTGTCGTGAAGAGTCACTTTGCACTTTCCTTACATGACTCCCAGTAACCAGTGCCATAGCAACACTGCTGAAGGAGCTAGGGATCTGGTTTAATCCTTGCACAGCCAATTGTGTAGAGGAAAGTGAGGAACTAAATAAAAGCAAGTTGTCGAAAATAAAGAAAACGAGGGGTCTGCACTAAACATTAAAAATCAGCCAGCATGACTTTTAATCGAATTTACTGAACATTATGGAAATGATGCAACAACTGAAATGGCTTACTGCACTGTTCACGTTTACTGTTCTCCAGAGCCCAATATAACTGTGTGTGAATCCAGCAAATAGCATGCCCATGTACAACTGCCTTCCAGTACAGAAACAAGCCAGGATGTGGAGCAGCACAGATGTAAGGCAAGACGATACCCCAGTGTTGGTGAAATGCATCGCATCAGTTGTATGACACTTTGATCTTTTACTATAAATTCTGTGTCCAATAATCCTGCCCCACTAGCTCCCTGACAAAGGAGCAGCACTCTGAAAGCTTGTATTTCCAAATAAACCTGTTGGACTCTAACCTGGTGTGATGTGATTTTTAACTTTGTCCACTCCAGTCCAACACCGGCATCTCCACACCTGAACAGACAGCAGTGGTAAACATTTCTGACCTTCCCCAATTGGCACACTCCAGCCAAAGAACGAGCCAACCAGTCTATGACTCAGTCACCCATGTCCCAGTTCAATTACAAATTACACAAGACACAATGTGCTATTTACAACTTCTGGTAATGGCACTATTAAGATGTATAGAGAAAGGAACATAGGAACAGGAGGAGGCCACTCAGCCCCTCTTTGGTCTTTTCCCAGTTCAAATACACAATGACTGTATTTTAACTCTATTTCCTTCCATGTCTCTTAATCTGAAAATCTCCAATTGTGTCAACTTGTCTGGGAGAGAGTTCCACTTTTTCACTACTGTGTGTGTGTTAAGGGTTCCCCCCGCCCCTCTTACATTTAAAGATTGTGCCTTTTGGTCCTTGGTTTTCTCCCAATTGAGGACACACTTTAATTTTTAAAATTCCTGTCTCATTTTAGAAACCCAGAACAGCTCACCCTGAATCTTCAGCATTCAAGGAAACAGGAACCAAATTGCTATCATCTGTCCTCCTTCAACCTCAAATCTCTGTTATGAGTCCAACACAAAATTAATACTCACCAAATTACACCTTCTCTGGACTGGGCAGTCTTTAATTTGGGAATAGTCACTTTAACCCAGGCTCCCAGCACAAACACAACGTGCCAGTGTGTGCAGACAAGGGAGATGGTACTCTAGCCTCACCGCCACTGCCGGCTGCACTCTCCTTTCCTTCCCTCCCTCTCTCCCTCTCTCTCTCTCCCTCTCCAGGGCCACTCGGGTCGGCGCCGTGTGTTGACCGTTTCCATGGAGAGGCACAACGGTCTCTACACCCGCTTCCTGGTACACGGGAGGAGAGCGACGATGTGCCGGTTCCGGGACACCTTCATCGTGCTAACAGCCCCAGTCCCCAGCCTGGCCTTTCCAGTTTAACAAGCCAGCGTCCTGAATCTCTCTGTCTGTCTGCCTACCTGAATATATATCCAGCCATATGCTTATCTATTTACCTGACCATTTATTGACCTATCTGCCTGTCTGAATATCTATCCACCCGTCTACCTCTCCAGATCTGTCTATCTGCTCCTCTTTTGACTTGTCCATTTACCTGCATACCCACCAATCATTCTTTCTTCTATCTACCTATCTATCTGATGTCTATCTCTGTCTATTTATCTGTCTATCCATCGATGTCTGTCTATCTATCTGTCTGCCTACCCAACTATGTCTGTCTGTCTGTGTATCTATCTGTCTGTCTGTCTATCCATGCATCCATCTATGTCTGTCTATCTATCTGTCTGTCTGTCTATGTATCCATCCATCTGTCTATCCATCTGTCTATCTATTTGTCTGTCTCTGTCTGTCTATCCATCTATCTATGTCTGTCTATCTACCTGCCTATCTGATGTTGATCTCTTTCTATTCATCTGTCTATCTATCTGTCTATCCATCCATCTATCCATGTCTGTCCATCTATCTGTCTGTCTATCTACCTGATATCTATCTCTGACTTTTTATCTGTCTGACTTTCTATCTATCAATTTATCTACCTGTCCATCAATCTACCTTTTTATCTCTCTATCCACCTATCCATCCATCACCTATTATGTTACTATCAATCAATGTATCATAAAGGACCCTATTTTACAAATGAACATCTACTTAATTTACACATATACATTGTGTAAGATTTGTAAATATCTTTATTCATGCAAATATTATAAAGGCATGTTTGTTACTGAGAATTGCATTGAGAGGATGAACATCACACGATTCCCCAGGTTACCCAGATAACGTCAAACAACTGGCTTGCTGCACTTTAAAAGGAGCACAGAATTTAGAGTAATTGTGATTCATAAGGGGATGTGATTATATATGTGTAGACCTTAAGTTTTGACTGAATCAGTGTGAGAGGAGTTGGTATCATTCGTAAAAGTTATAAATACCCTTACAAAATAATGCGATTTTCCTGGTGATCAGTGAGATCCTAGCCCAGGAACTCCCAAACTGGGAGTAGCAGCACCCTCGAAGGTGCTGACCATCTCGAGCACTTCCAAGAGAGCCAGGTGGAGGACAAGTGCAAATAGCAGAGAGTGGGCTGAGCATCCCACCCAGAGAGCTCTGCAAACACCATTGGCCCCATCTGTGGCAGGGCATGTACGTCCAGCATTAGACTGTTTAACCACCTCAGGACCTACAACTGCAGGGCGGAAGAAAGTCACCTTCAACCCTGAAGGGCTGAGGGAGATCAGTATTAAAAGAGTAGGTTTTAGACAGCATTTTTCAGACAGCATTTCTATTTACATGGGATAATGGGAGCTCTGGAATAGTCTGTCAGCTCATGTACGAACATCAACTTCAACATACAGCCAGATCTGTTCATTACCGATGATCTTATGCTGTGTTCTGGCTTGGAGGTGATTCTGAGGGAGTTGCAAGCGCTTTGTTACTTGGAGCACAGAATACAATAGTAAGAAGATTATGATGAAATTGGAGAAAACATTAGTTCAGCCTCAGCTGAATGGTGTCCAGTTGTGGGTGCCACACTTTCAGAAAGAGGTGAAGGCATTCGAGAGAGTGCATGAAGGATTCATGAATATGGTTCCAGTGATGAGAAACTTCCATTAGACATAGATTGTAGAAGAGGGACTGAGCTCCTCTTGGAGAGGAAGAGGCGGACAGGAAAAGTATGGAGCTTTAGCTAAACTATAGAAGACACACAGACAACAAAGGACACAAATTCAACTGGGCAATGTACCCATCCTAGCAAAGGCAAACCAGAGACATGCCAGAGAATTCCTTGAAGCCTGGCACTCCAACTGTAACTCAATCCATTGAACTGGAACCCGTATACAAACCACTCAGATGCAGAACTGCAAGTACCAACCAACAGAGACACATCACTTACAGACAGTACAAAGCACCTACACCTTATCAAAGACACACTGATGATGTCACCTGGCGAGGCAACGAGACGTTTCCAGAAAACCACACCAGCTCAGTGAAGGAATCCACAACTTTGTACAAGGCACTAGTTCAGATCTTAGCTGAGATACTAGCAACACTTTTGGGTCCCTTATCTAAGGCAAGATATATGGCATTGGAGGCCGTCCAGAGAAGGTTAATTTGCTGATACCATAGAGTCATAGAGAGGTACAGCAGGGAAACAGGTTCAATGTGTCCATGCCAACCAGATATCCCAAATCAATCTAGTCCCATTTGCCAGCATTCGGCCCATATCTCTATAAACCCTTCCTATTCACATACCCATCCAGATGCCTTTTAAATGTTGTAATTGTACCAGCCTCCACCACTTCCTCTGGCAGCTCATTCCATACATGCACCACCCTCTGCATGAAAAGGTTGCCCCTTAGGTCCTTTTTAAATGTTTCCCCTCTCACCCTAAACCAATACCCTCTAGTTATGGACTCCCCTACCCTGGGGAAAAGACTTTGGCTATTCACCTTATCCATGCCCCTCATGATTTGTATGGAGGGAATGTCTAATGAGCAGAGGTTGAGTAGGTTGCACACATTTGAATATAGAAGAATGAGAAGTGACCTTATTGAAACATACTTAGAAGACTTTTCAGAGTGGATGCAGAAGGATATTACCTCTCTCAGGAGAGTCTAGGACCAGAGGGTGTAATCTCAGAATAAGGGGACACACATTTAAAACAGAAATGAGGGGGAATTTCTTCTCCCAGAAGATTGTGAATCTGTGGAATTCTTTACTGCAGAGGATTGTTAAGGTTGGGTCATTAAGTATGGTCAAGGCTGAGACAGACAGATTTTTAAGAGGAATCAATATTTAGGGGAAAAATACAGGAAATTGGAATTGAGAGTTGTTAGATCAACCATGATCTCATTAAATAACAGAGCAGACTCAGTGGGCTGAACGGCCAACTTCTGCTCCCATGTCTTATGGTCTTATTTGATTGAAGAGCTCAAAATGATGAGGTCTCCAGCCAGATTAGATAGGGAGGAACTATTCCCTTTGGTGAAATGACTGAGAACCAGAGGACATAAATTTAAGATAACTGACAAAAGAAGCAATGGAAAGTAAATCATGTGGGCGGCACGGTGGCACAGTGGTTAGCACTGCTGTCTCACAGCGCCAGAGACCCGGGTTCAATTCCCGCCTCAGGCGACTGACTGTGTGGAGTTTGCACGTTCTCCCCGTGTCTGCGTGGGTTTCCTCCGGGTGCTCCGGTTTCCTCCCACAGTCCAAAGATGTGCAGGTCAGGTGAATTGGCCATGCTAAATTGCCCGTAGTGTTAGGTAAGGGGTAGATGTAGGGGTATGGGTGGGTTACGCTTTGGCGGGGCGGTGTGGACTTGTTGGGCCGAAGGGCCTGTTTCCACACTGTAAGTAATCTAATCTAATCTAATTAAAACACTTCACACACCACGTGAGGAGATGGAATGGACATTCTGAGAATCTGCTGGAGGCAGACTCAATCGAAACATTTAAGACAGGGTTAGATTATCATCTGAAAATGAAGATAGTGCAGGGTTACAGTAGAAGGTGAGGGAGTAAATTGTTCATTCAAAAGCCAACACTGACATGACAGGCCAGCTGGTCTCATTCTGCGATGTAACAGTTTTGTGGAGCTCGGTGTGTTGGGTCCATTGTGAGCAAATTCAACACCTCACGCAGATTCAGAAGAGGTTGCTGCATTTCACCAAAAGTACACTAAAAATAGTATTTCATAACCTACCTGTGCTTGAACTGACACGTGCTATAGTATCAATCACAATATAAATGGGAGCATAAGTCTAGAAAAGACTTTGTGGATTGCTCAGGGTGTAACCTGTTGTAGGTGTGACAGCTTGTGTGAAACCATATGTCAAATGATTTCTTGCTGATCCAAGCCTAGAATGAGAAATTGGAACATTAGGTTCTGTTGAGGTGCCTGAAGACTGCAGACTATGAACACACTTCAGAAATGCAGCCAAATAAAAATATCAGCTATTTATTTGCTCAGGGGTTGTCACTTCAAAGTGGAAAATGATACTATTCAGTCTGTGATTGTTTCTATGTTCCCTATACCTTAAAATTATGTCTTTAAGCATCCTCCATGCATTTCAACCGAAAGAATAAGCAGGTATCCAAATGTTGAGGTTTCTGCTAATTTGGAAAATGTAACTGATTGTCATGTGGAGTCTTCTAATTTTACACCTTTGATCACAGACTTCTAAGCCACTCTCTGTGTAGTTCACTGAATTCATTGCTCTGGGCCCCAATGTTAGTATGCACAATGGTTAGATAGGCAAACCAAAACTGTGCACGGCTTCATCTGAAATCCATTTTACTTATTTGTCAATTATTACTGAACAACATGTCTTAGACATCTTAAGTCCTTTTCTATTGCAAGGCTCGGTACTGTATTCCATATCAAAGGTCATTGGAGGGGAGTGAAAGAGTCTGGAATAAGCAACATAGAGTTAAGTCAGAAAACGCTCACCCCTGCCAAAAAAAAGTTGTTACGTTCAGGACAGCTAAATATTTTGTAAATTAAGACTGATAGATTTATGTTTGACAGTTATTTGAAGGCTGTGAGTAGCCATGGTCTGATTGAATGGTGGAGCGTTCTTGAAAGTTTGAATGGTCTACTCCTGTTTCTATGGTAGCCTTTACATCGAGAAGGAACATGATGTAACATATTTCAGAATCTCAAGGTGTCCTAAAGTGCAACACTGAAATGTTCTAATTGTAGTCATTGTTGGAAATCCCCAAAAACAGCAGTGTGATTATTGAAGAGATCATGTTTTGACGTTTTTCACTTTAGGATAAGCATAAACAAGAAGGCTGAACAAAAAACTTCCCTTCACTTGTTTGACTCATTTCCTAATGAGTCTCACTTCCGCCCCCCCGAACCACAATACATTCCCTCTTGTTTGATGTTTGATGTTTGATGTTTGAGGTATAGGATGCCATGGACGTCCCTGCTGATTACACTTGCAGGAAGTGCACCCATCTCCAGCTCCTCCAAGACCGTGTTAGGGAACTGGAGCTGGAGTTGGATGAACTTCGGATCATTAGGGAGGCAGAGGGGGTCATAGATGGGAGCTTTAGGGAAGTAGTAACTCCAACGATTCAGACAGATGGGTGACAGTGAGGGGGACTGGGAGGAGGCAGTCAGTGCAGGGACCCCCCGTGGCCATTCCACTCAAGAACAAGTATACCGTTTTGGATTCTTGTGGGGGGGACGATTTACCAGGGGTAAGCAATGGGGTTCAGGCCTCTGGCATGGAACCTGTCCCCATTGCTCAGAAGGGAAGGGTGGAGAAGAGCAGAGCAATAGTTATTGGGGACTCGATAGTTCGGGGCACAGATAGGCAGTTTTGTGGGGGCGAGAGAGACTCACATTTGGTATGTTGCCTTCCAGGTGATGTCTCCGATCGTGTTTTCCGGATCCTTAAGGGGGAGGGTGGGGGGGAGCAGCCCGAAGTCGTGGTCCACATTGGTAGGAGGAGGGCTGAGGATGTTAGGCAGGCTTTCAGGGAGCTAAGTTGGAAGCTCAGAGTTAGAACAAACAGAGTTGTTGTCTCTGGTTTGTTACTCGTGCCACATGATAGAGAGTCGAGGAATAGGGAGCGAGAACAGTTAAATGCGTGGCTACAGGGATGGTGCAGGAGGGAGGGATTCCGGTTTCTGGATAACTGGGGTTCTTTCTGGGGAAGGTGGGACCTCTATAAACAGGATGGTCTACACCTGAACCTGAGGGGCACCAGTATCCTTGGGGGGGAGGTTTGCTAGTGCTCTTGGGGGGGGGGGGGGGGTTTAAACTAACTCTGCAGGGGCATGGGAACCTAGACTGTAGCTTTAGGGTGCAGGACCTGGAGTGTAGGGAGGTTAGGAACATGACATCAATCTCAAAGGAGGGTGCCTGGAAACAGGAAAGTGGCTTGAAGTGTGTATACTTCAATGCAAGAGGTATACGTAATAAGGTAGGTGAACTTGTAGCGTGGGTTGGTACCTGGGATTTCGATGTTGTGGCTATTACGGAGACATGGATTACGTAGAACAGGGACAGGATTGGCTGTTGCAGCTTCCAGGGTTTAAATGTTTTAGTAGGGTCAGAGGTGGGGGTAAAAGAGGGGGAGGTGTGGCATTGCTTGTCAAAGATAGTATTATAGCGGTGGAAAGGACGATGGATGAAGACTCGCCATCTGAGGTAGTTTAGGCTGAGGTTAGGAATAGGAAAGGTGAGGTCACCCTGTTAGGAGTTTTCTACAGGCCTCCTAATAGTCCGAGAGACGTAGAATAAAGGATTGCGAGGATGATTCAGGAGAAAAGTGAAAGTAATAGGGTGGTTGTTATGGGGGACTTTAACTTTCCTGATATTGACTGGGAAAGCTATAGCTCGAGTTCGTTAGATGGGTCGGTGTTTGTCCAATGTGTGCAGGAGGGTTTCCTGACACAATATGTAGACAGGCCAACAAGAGGTGAGGCCATACTGGATTTGGTTCTGGGTAACGAACCAGAATTGGAGGTTAGAATTGGAGGTAGGTGAGCACTTTGGGGACAGTGACCACAATTCGGTGACTTTTACTGTAGTGATGGAGAGGGATAAGTGTGCATTGCAGGGCAAGGGTTATAGCTGGGGGCAGGGAAATTATGATGCGGTAAGGCACGACTTAGGATGCGTGCCTTGGAAAAGTAGGCTTCAAGGCAAGGGCGCAATCGATATGTGGAGCTTGTTCAAGGAGCAACTATTGAGTGTCCTTGATAAGTATGTACCTGTCAGGCAGAGAGGAAAGGGTCGTGTGAGGAAGCCGTGGTTTAATAAGGAATTGGAATCCCTTGTTAAAGGGAAGAGGGCAGCCTATGTAAAGATGAGGCGTGAAGGTTCAATTGGGGCGATTGAGTGTTATAAGGTAGCCAGGAAGGATCTGAAGAGAGAGCTAAGAGCAGCAAGGAGGGGACAGGTAAAGTCCTTAGTTGGTAGGAGTAGGGAAAACCCTAAGGCTTTCTATAGGTATGTCAGGAATAAAAGAATGACTAGGGTAGGAATAGGTCCAGTCAAGGATAGTAGTGGGAAGTTGCGTGTGGAGGCTGAAGAGATTGGGGAGACACTGAATGAATACTTTTCATCAGTATTCACTCAGGAACAGGACATTGTTGCCGATGTGAATACTGAGTCACAAGTAATTAGAATGGACGGCTTTGAGGTATGTAGGGAAGAGGTGTTGGAAATTCTGGAAAGGGTGAAAATAGATAATTCCCCTGGGCCTGATGGCATTTATCCTAGGATTCTCTGGAAAGTAAGGGAGGAGATTGCAGAGCCATTGGCCTTGATTTTTATGTCCTCGTCGTCTACAGGAGTAGTGCCAAAAGACTGGAGGATAGCAAATGTGGTTCCCTTGTTGAAGAAGGGGAGTAGGGATAACCCTAGTAACTATAGGCCAGTGAGTCTCACTTCTGTTGTGGGCAAAGTCTTAGAGAGAATTGTAAGGGATAGGATTTATGAACATCTGGATAGGAATAATGTGATCAAGGATAGTCAGCATGGTTTTGTGAAGGGCAGGTCGTGCCTCACAAACCTTATTGAATTTCTTCGAGAAAGTGACTAAGGAGGTGGACGAGGGGAAAGTGGTAGATGTGGTGTATATGGATTTTAGTAAGGCTTTTGATAAGGTTCCCCATGGTAGGCTACTGCAAAAAATATGGAGGTATGGCATTGAGGGTGAGTTGGAGGTTTGGATTAGGAATTGGCTGACTGGAAGAAAACAGAGGGTAGTAGTTGATGGTAAAGGTTCATCTTGGAGTGCAGTTACTAGCGGTGTTCCGCAAGGATGTGTTTTGGGACCTTTGCTGTTTGTCATTTTTATAAATGACCTGGAGGAGGGGTTAGAAGGTTGGGTGAGCAAGTTTGCGGATGATACAAAAGTCGATGGAGTTGTTGTCAGTGAGGAAGGATGTGTCAGGTTACAGCGGGATATAGATAAGCTGCAGAGCTGGACAGAAAGGTGGCAAATGGAGTTCAATGTGGGTAAGTGTGAGGTGATTCACTTTGGTAAGAGTAACAAAAAGATGGGGTACTGGGCTAATGGTCGGATACTTGGTAGTGTGGATGAGCAGAGGGATCTTGGTGTCCATGTACACAGATCTCTGAAAGTTGCCACCCAGGTAAATAGTGCAGTGAAGAAGGCATATGGCGTACTGGTTTATATTGGTAGAGAAATTGAGTTCATGTTGTAGTTGTATAAGACTCTGGTGCGGCCACATCTGGAGTATTGTGTGCAGTTTTGGTCGCCATACTATAGGAAGGATGTGGAGGCACTGGAACGGGTGCAGAGGAGGTTTACCAGAATATTGCCTGGTATGGTAGGAAGATCGTATGAGGAAAGGCTGAGACACTTGGGGCTGTTTTCATTGGAGAAAAGAAGGTTTAGGGGTGACTTGATAGAGGTGTACGAGATGATTAGGGGTTTAGATAGGATTGACCATGAGAACTTTTTTCCACGTATGGAGTCAGCTATTACGAGGGGGCATAGCTTTAAATTAAGGGGTGGTAGGTATAGGACAGGTGTTAGGGGTAGATTCTTTACTCAGCGAGTCGTGAGTTCATGGAATGCCCTGCCAGTAGCAGTGGTGGACTCTCCCTCTTTACGGGCATTGGATAGGCATATGGAGGATAGTGGGCTAGTGTAGGTTAGGTGGGCTTGGATCGGCGCAACATCGAGGGCCAAAGGGCCTGTACTGCGCTGTATTCTTCTATGTTCTATGTTCTATGTTGTCTTCATCTTTCACTCCTCAAACCTTCATATTCAATGGATCATCAGCTCTCATTGCCACTACTGTGTGGTGCCAACATCAAATAGATCTTCCCCTCTTCCCTACTTTTCAACATTCTGAAGGGACCATTCCCTCTGTCATACCGGGATCCATTCCTCTATTCCTGAACCAGCCTTCATTCCCAAACCATGACACTGTTTCATGTAAGCACAGGAGATGTAACAGTTGCCTTTTTACCTTCGCTCCCCTCTCTGCTCAAGGCCCTGCTCACTCCTTCTAGGTGAAGGAGTTATTTACTTATACTTTTTCAATCTCTCCCATGGTATTCATTGCTCTCACTACACTCTCCTCTGCACTGGCGGAACCAAACGCATGCTGGTTAACCATGATGCAGAACACTTCAACAAGCATGAACTTCCGGTTGCTTGTGTTGCGAAAGGTGTCTGAAATATGTATATATTAATGTTATTTTTATGGTTTGAATTTTAAAATAATGCCATATGCAGTTGACTACTTCTCTGAAGGATTTAAAGAATAACTGGGTCAGAATATCCTTCCAGAACAATGACCAAAACCTCTATCAGAGAGCTCAGTTCTCCTGGAGTGTGAATGGAAAATTGTTTGTATTATGGTTTATGACGGTTGAGCTAAATATGGCTTTTAAATGTGGGTTTTTGTTTTGATTCAAGATAATCAAGGATTGATTTTAACTTAGAACATCCAGGGATTGAAAAGTTTAGGGCAGTTCAAATGATACCTGGCTGAGTTCAGAAATACAGTATCTCTCCAAGAATGATGTTTGGATAGTTCAGGGAAGGCAAAGCTATTAACATCCTAGGGGTTAACATTGACCAATAACTGAACTGGGCTCACCACAGCAACACAGTGGCTACAAGAGCAGGTCAGAGGCTAGGAATACTGCAGTGAGTAGTCCACCTGCTGATTCCCCAAACTCTGTTCACCATCTAAAAGGAACAAGACAGGATTGTGTTGTCATATTCCCTACGTGCCTGGGTGGGTGCAGCTCCAACAACACTCAAGAAGCTTGACACCATCCAGGACAAAGCAGCCCATGTGTTTGGCACTATAACCACAAACATCCACACCCTCCACCACCAACGCTCAGTATCAGTAGCCTTCTTACCTCAGCACTGACCCTCTTTACACACTCCCCCATTTCCCTCTTGTTCTCTTTGGACGGACCCAACAGACTGATCGTGATCCACTCCCTAGAGTGACATTAGAGTGGTGCGTATAGCCCTGAAGATGCCTGCACCTCCCCCTGACTGTGTTTCTCAAAAGGCTGACCTTTCCCCACTCCCTGGATCGCAGATAAATATAGCCCCTGGCCAAGACTGGTCCCGACTGAACATCTTAGTATGGCCAAAAGCCCAGAACTGAGCTCCGAGGCTGCCTTGACTTACTGTGCTGGGACCTCCTGACCAGCCTCCATGCACTTCAATGTGGTCTGCAGTCCGGAGGCTTTTAGATGCCACTCTCTGCTTGTTGTACACGCTGCATATTTGTCGTGGGAGCCGTTGGTGCTTGGTGCAGGTATGAGAGCGATGTTGCGATGTGCTGTACTGCAATATGTCTATCCCCTTTGACTGCAGATTGCTGACCAGCAAGAACCAGTTGCGTGCTTGTGTGACTGCATTAGGAAGGGCTGCTGGGTTAGCCACGGGAGAGCAGGGCCTGAGATGAAACCTGGTCTAGGAGTGCAATGCCAATTTCTGGGGCATTCTGTAGGAGGATCAAAAAGGTGCCAGGAGGGTCCTAAAAGGTGGGCAAGAGTTTGATGCCAGTGTGCATGGAGTGTGGGGGGGGGGGGGGAGGTGGGGAGGAATTGTGGCTGGTGCCCTGGAGAGTGCCCTGAGATGCAGCTGTTGCCAGTTTTAGATGATGGTGGCCCAGAGGAGCATATTGCTGAGCTGGAGTTTCCAGGCACCCAATCTTCACGTCAGGAATTCTTAGTGCCTTGTGTCTTCATGGTGGATTGAGCTGAGTCAATCAAGTGAAAAACAAACAGCCTGTCGACTGCCAAAGCCCACAATAATTTGGATGATAATAATGTCGTCGAAACAGCAACGTATGTTGAAGTTTAGTAGGTATGTAAAAGACACTAGTAAGGAAGAAATGCTCTGCTATATCCTTCAGTGGGTAGGGGACAAACAATTATATTTAAGGGCAAGAAACTGCATGTTAATGAAGTGCAACGTAGAGTTATGTTTATAACGAGCAATTATCCCCATCATTTTCTTGACATCCAGAACACAGTTGAAAAGTGCAGCTAGTTGCTTGTGAATTCGAAAAAGGCTTTCACTCGATTTCTCGCACAATGCTCCCAGATTTATCACCATGGTCCTTGTTATTTCGCGCCCTGTAAGACTCTATCCACTCAAAACAAGGGTGCAAGTCAATCACTGATGCTAGCTGATAACGCCATTAGTCTTCCAGCAGGCTTAATAAAGGAGAAAATATGAATTGGTGATGTATATGGAGGTTACAAGCCAGTATGGTCACATAAAGTTGGATTAAAGAGTAGTAATTGAAGAAGTTATAGCTGAAGTGGTGAAACAAATCCTGATTGGAAGAATTCATTTTATCTTGGGAAATGACCAACTGGTTAAAGCATATTGGCCTCACCAAATCAGTGGAGGGAAAATAAGACTGAGGTGCTGTAGGCGGAACAGCATGGATTGTGTTGTGACAAGATCTCAGGCCAGTAGAATTAGACAGAGAGAAACATGAAGGTAACTTGGAAATTCAATCATCAGTCACAAGTTTCAAAAAGGATGAAGGCAAAGAGTTGAGGCAGACATCTTTTGCCTACCTTCTTTAATACAAATGGAACAAATGGATCCTGAATTGAAAGAGTTACACTAAACAGGCTACTCAGAAATTGAATCAAAACTGATATCTGTGCATTATTTCTTGAAAGAGTACATTACTGAGGAAGTGGAGACTCCCTCAAATATCAGCTGAATGGGGAAAAGCCCATCTGCTGCTAATTCTATCTGAGGGTCATAACAAAGTTTCAGAAGTGGCTCACAAACTTCCAGTGACAAGATGAGTTAGGTATTAGGAAAATACAGACGAAAATACAAAAAAAAAACATTTTATTTTCCCGGATTACATAAAGATGTGGTCAAACTTTGCCAGACATCCCGTACATTTCAAGTAATGTGGAAACTCCAGCCCCCAATTCAACCTACATCTTTAATTCTAACGCCAGTTTTTAATGACCGGTTTGGCAAGGTCTTAAATAGATTGTGTCAGGCCCCTCCATCAGGAATGGAAATAAATATCTTTTAATGATTGTGGATGATTTATTGATCAAAGAAACAATGATAAACCAACGTTCAGAGATTGCACTTCCAGCCAGCATTGGGAATTTCAGAGAGAACTTAACCAAATCTACGAGATGGCCAAAAGGTTATTTGAAGAATGGTCACTACATTGTTCAAAATGTTATTGCTGGAGTTGCCTGTCTCTGGGGAAGCTTTGATAACAAGGTTCACTCGCCCTCATCAAATGTGAAAGGGAAGTCAAGGATGTAGATTATATATAAGGGTACTCCAGACAGTAGTAGATATCAGTATGTGTTTCATGTTAGCATATTAAAACAATAGTTTGTAGGATGATAGTCAGAACAGAGGTGCATTTGTGGTAGTGAAGGAAATAGGGAGTGAAATTAAAATATCTGAACAATTGGTGATGAATCAGGAATTAAAAATTCAAAAGTGGAATTGTTAGAATGAATTGAATTAGAATCAGTTTTACTATCACATACTCACATGAGCACGGTGAAAAGTTTACAAATCGCCACTTATGGCGCCATCTTAGGTACAAAGATACCTGGGTGCAGGTTCTTGAGGAAAATTTCTTCGGAGAAAAAATAGAAAAATAAAGAAATAAAATGTCCAGCATTGTAGTCTTCAAAAGGACAAAATCACTGTCAGAGATAAGAAAAATAAAGAAATATAAAGTTCAGAATAGCAATCCTTCCAGAACAGGATAATAAAACAAATGTTTTAAAGGAAGAGAAATTAATCCATTTCATGGTCTGGGCTCAAGGACCCAATCCCCTTTTGGAATAATATGGGGGTGCTCAAAGTGTTCGGTAGCACGATATATCATTTTCCAGAAATCTACAAAAGTGACTTATTACAGACTGCTCTATTGTTTTATGTGAATAGACCAGGAAAAACAGTTGCTCATGCTATCTTTAAGGCAAAACCCTTAAAGACTCAATCTAGAGAGATTAGCACAAGTGAAAGAAGAGATTAAATTCATGATTGACAATGACATTACTAAACCGAGTCATAGTAGCTGAATCTCACCTACCGTGATGGTACTGAAATCGGGTGGGTCACAAAGATTCTGCATTGATTATCGTAAAGTCAAACAGTAACAACACAAAGAATTGGAGACATATGATTCATCATGGAAATTGACTTGCTAAAAGGATATTGCCAGGTTCCAACAACTGACATAGGCAGAGAACTATCAAGTTTGCAACATCAGATGGGTGTGGAACTTCTTGGAATGCTTTCTGTCAATTCATATGAATGTCATATATTGATGTTCCCTTAACTACCACATTAATGATCTCTTTAACTAATTCAACTAGATCATTCATGCACGGATTTCCCTGAATAAAGCCATACTGACTCGTGTTGATCAGCTCACATATGATCAAGTCAGAAGGTGCAGTGCTGGGTGGGGACTGACCTCATAACATGCTGATTGAGAAGTGAGAACATTACCAACCAACTGGCACCAACACTAAAAATGTCAGACTATCTGCTGCAGCAAACAGAGAGATGAGGCCGAAATTGCTGGTTCTTAATGGAGATTTGTCGATGGCTATCCCATTGTCATATTGTTGGCGTGTGCCAGTGGGGTCAAAGGTGAGATTGCACTGAATACATTCAGTTGGGAGAAAAGCAGTAATTATTGCATCAGCTCTCCCAACTGGGTTGGATAATTACGCTGGAATTCTGAAGTGACATCCCAAACTCTGATGGATATTTCTAAACCCTTTCAAACAACGCGTCTCAATTTAAAATTGGACCCATATACAATTGCTTCTCCACATTCTCGTAATCCGCTGATAAAGCCGCGTTTTTCTCATTCAGCATGTAGATTCCAGTTATCCTCTGAGTGAACATGAAGGCCAATGGGAATTAAATCAGAGCACTGTTGCAGTAATTGTTTCATTAAATAAGATTATTTTGGTTTGTGCCACACGTAGGAGGGGGTTTCTGGAAAAGCAGCATAATTTGTCTGAAACAGCACGGCCGTGACAAGGGTTAGAAGCAAAGATAATAGGCCATCTGTACAGCAACCAGATAATTGGGTTTTCAGGTCTGAGAGCCACTCCAATTGTCTCTGTTTGTTTGAAAACAACCTCACCCAATTTGCAGACGAGATACAGGAGGGAATATTAATAGCATCCTTGAGAGTGAACAGATTTGCAACTCTAAGGCATTTTTTTTCACAACTTCCACAGCTCTCTTTGAGCAACAGTCACTGACTTCATGCAGGAAATGTTTGAGCACAGCAAGATTCCACCAGCAGCAATGAGAAAAATAACCTCCGTGGGTGGGGTGGGGGGGGGGGGGGGGCATTAACCAGGGCACGCAGAGGAACCTGTGCACTTCTTATTTAAAAAAAATGCCCACTGATGTTCTAAGTCACACGACACCAGGTTATAGTCCAACAGGTTTAACTGAAATCGCAAACTTTCAGAGCGCTGCCCCTTCGTCACCTGTGGTGTCACGTGACTTCTGACTTTGGCCACTCCAGTCCAACTTGACATCTCCACATCAGGGATGTTCGAAGAGCACCTGGGCTAAAACGGCACAGCAAACGTTTCGAATTGTATCAGCCAAGTGCAAACTCTAGAATGGGATCTGAACCAACAATTGTCTCAAGTATCTATTATGTATGTACGAATTAGCCAGGAACCAATAGTCTGCGGGCAACATTCACTATCACATTGGAGTGATAGCTTTTGTTAGCTCAGTTGGTTGGATGGCTGGTTTGTGATGCAGAGCGAGACCAACAGTATGGGCTCAATTCCCATGTCAGCTATGGTTACCATGAAGCACTCTCCTTCTCAACTTCTCCCCTTGCTTGAGGCGTGGTGCTCCTCAGCTTAAACCACCATCAGTCTCTCTTTCTCTCTAATGAGAGAGTAGGCCTATTGTCCAGCAAGACGGTGGCAACTTTACCTTTATGGTGAGTTACCCAATTCTGACCTAGTTTTATTGCTTTTTACACGTTTCTAAATTTAAACCATGATTATTTCAAACATCTGGGAACCATAAGATAACCAGAAGACATAATATGTGACTAAATACTAAGCCATATGAATTTAATGCTGATTTGGAAAATGGATCCACAGGAGAAAGACTGAGTTAACCAAGTGAAATATAAACAGATTGCCAACAGCTACAGCCCATAACAACTGTGGATGTTAATTATTCATAGAAGCACATCTGCATGAGTAATGAAGAAAGGCTCTGCTATATCCTTCAGTGTGTAGAGAACAAGCAATTATAGGGTAGCGCAGTGGCTAAGTGATTAGCACTGCTGCCTCACAGCACCAGAGACCTGGGTTCAATTCCACCCTCAGGTGACTGTCTGTGTGGGTTCCCTCCCACCAGTCCAAAGATGTGTAGGTTAGGTGGATCAGCCATGGGAAATTGCCCATAATGTCCAGGGAGGTATAAGCTAGATGGGTTAACCATGGGAAATGCAGGGTTACCGGGATCACGTAAGTGGCTAGGTCTGGGTAAGATGCTCTTCAGGGGCTCAGTGTGTCCTTGATGGGCTGAATAGCCTGGATTCTATGATCTAGAATGTGAAAAGGTGCTGGTAGATACATTATCTCAAGTTTTGCCTTGCAAGAGGAAAAAAATAAAGGTTTATAAAGACAAGGTAGATGCAACACCAATGAAATGGAGTCAAATTTGAGATGATCCAGCAAAGGCAAGGAGCTACAAATGCTCCCAATCAGCATGTAATCCAGGCACGGCTGATCATTTACACCCGCCTATGCAACAATACTGGATCCATCAGAGAGGACATCTTGCTAGAAGATGGTGTTTTGCTGCTCAGATCCAGAGTAATCCCACCCAGGACGATACTGCAAGAGCTTCTCCAGAAGACAGATGAAGGCCGCTTGGTAATGGAGAAGTGTAACATCAGAACTAGATCAGCTGTTGCATTTGCAAAGATATTGAAAATGTGGAGTCCACATGTTCGAGATACAGAAACACATAGCAGAAAGAAGGGATGGCTGTACTGGAGAATCACCCAGAACATGACCATGACCTGATAAGAATGATATCTCTTGGTCACATGAGAACCACAACAGACATCTCAACATAGGAGTTCTATTTGTTGAACAAGGGATTCCTGAAAGATTAATGTTTGCCAACTGTCGAAAATGCTCGTCAGGCCACATCTGGAGTATTGTTTATAGTTCTAGAATCCACATTATGAAACGGATATGACAGCACTGCAGAGGATACAGAGTAGATTTATCTGGATGTTCCTTGGATTGGAGACTTTCAGCTTTGAGGAAAGGTTGGACAGACTGGAGTTATTTTACTTGGTCTATTTCTTGTACAATTTCAGGACAAGTTCAACATCATCACTGCACTACCCTCAGCAACACTGGTTAGAATGACATGTCTATGCTCCTGGAAGAACCTCTGCAACAGGGAGACAAGAGACTGGCTTTATTGTGACTCAGACCTACACTCGTTGTGGTTAGCATTAAATCACTTGCAATGTCATTGAATGGAAGAAGATGCAAGACTATTCTGCCAGGAAATTACATTCTCCAAGTTACTGGGAATAAATGAGATGACTCTAAGACAGGAGAGAGGAGAGGTCAGCACTTCAATGGGGATGCTAAGCCCCTAGGTGTGCCAAAGGACAAACTGAACATCTACAGGAGAAAGTGAGGACTGCAGATGCTGGAGATCAGAGTTGAAAAGTGTGGTGCTGGAAAAGCACAGCCAGTCAGGCAGCATCCGGGGAGCAGGAGAGTCAATGTTTCAGGCAGGAAGGGCTTGTGACCGAAACGTCAACTCTCCTGCTCCTCAGATGCTGCCTGACCTGCTTGAGTGAGAAGCAATAGGGAACCCACATCTGAGGTGGTCAGAAAAGGTCATCAGCAGCAAGACCGGTAACATCACTATCCAGAGAGACAACATCAGCAACTTGAAAGCATCTCTCCTCCAACACCAGGACCAATAATAACCACATATACAGTGTGCCAACTCAGCACTGAGAACAGCAAACACAGCAAACAGCAGAAAACCATCTTATTGCCTTGGCAGAAACAGGAAAACCTGTCCTTGGAGGTTGTGAAGAATGGGACAGGCCTCAAGGCCACAGAACCCCATCTCCCAAACCACCCACTCCCAAACCCCCGGTAGTTGGACCATTCCTTTATCACCTAACCTTCGTGGAAAATTTGCAATGGAAAGTACCTTCGATCATACGTACATCAGGAAGTGGCCAGCATATAGTTTCCTCAAGAAAAAAAGAGGGTTGTTCCCTGAACAGACTATCAAAGTCACTTGGCAGAATGCCTCATTGCCAGAACTTTCCAACAGGTGCCAAGAGATTGCTCAGCTGGTGGTGAGAACGGCACCCACTGTGAGATCCTTCATGCTTGCCTAGTCTCCATGCTCCAACACACACTGCCCTTGAAGAGGCTGCAGGAAGAGGTAGAGACTATCACACATCTCATTCTGAAATATGCCTTTGCAAAGGACGTCTGGAGAGAGATGCAGTGGTTTCTGTCCAGGCTCATCCTGAACAGCTCCGTGACGCAGGACTCTGTGCTCCACGGTCTGTTCCCCGGGACGCACACCGAGATAAACATCAGCTGTGCCTGGAGGACCATCGACTCGGCGAAAGATGCTCTTTGGTATGCCCAAAACCTGTTGGTCTTTCAGTGCAAAGAGTTGACCCTGACCGAGTGTTGGAGACTGGTACATTCCAAGGTCCAGGACTACGTGCTGAGGGACGCGCTGAAGCTTGGGGCAGCTGCCAGTGAGGTGCAATAGGGAAAGACCACCGTCTGAGGTCTTTCTGCCAAAATACAATAAGGACCCTCTTTGTACCTCCAAATGAAGGTGCATAGCTTCCTGTGCAAGTAAAAATGCCTTTGATTTTGCAAGTGCAGACAAAGTCAGAGAAAGGTCAAAACTCCAATTTTACGTTCTCTCTGCAAAGATTGTGCAGATCTGATTTAGAACATTTGAATGTACTTATAGATGATGTTATGAATAAAGGATATTTTTGAAATAAAAAAAGACTCTAAGAAGGGGTTCAGTTTATATAGTGATAGGGGAGTCATATTTTGAAGAAAGAGGAGTGTTATATATTGCTACCCTGTCTGTCATGAGCCAGAAACTAATTAGCCAGGAACTAATTGTATGCACAAGTGCTTGAAAGGGTAACATTCATAGCTGCACTGGAGAGTCAGCTGTTGTGTGTAACACAACAATTAACAAACCAGCCTTCAAAAACCGGGCAGTATGTCAAGGCAGAATTAAACAAAAGAACTCTCATCCTTCCAAGTTTAAAGAATAATTATTTCAAACATCTTGGAAACATTAAATCTACCAGAAGGCATAACAGTGTAGGCAAGAGTGTTGCAAACAAACCAAGCATAAGAAGCTTAATAGAGCTGTTAGAATCAGCTGCGCAATTCTCAACATTATTGTTGTAAATAATCACAGAAGCTTCTGCTCAGCAGCTGAAGATGACAAGACTGGGGGAAAAGGAAAACATTGAGCTAAATCTTTCTAGAGAAGTAACTGAGTTCACGACACATGGCATAATGAATGCTCATATCAGCCAACCAGATCAGAGCAAGAAATCAAATGTTCTACCTTTTTGATCTCCATAACACAAGGGCCATTTTATGCTGCTCTGCCATTGATCTCCCATGAAAACAGTTTGTCCTTTCAAGAACTTGCTGGATTTATACATTAATGGTCCATTCATCACAAAAAGTTAGGACTTGCAGTTAACTGTCTTGTAGTAATCCTTCCAACACTAATCTACCTCTCTGGCCTAAAAAGGGATCAATTTGAACTGCTGTGTCTCATTCCTGCATTATAGCCTGTTCTTCACATAGGTTTTCAAAATGTGAGGCTTAATGTTTTCATTTCTTTCTCTTTTCTGTCACTCTCTCTTATGGCTTGGAAAGGGTGGATGCTAGGAAATTGTTTCCGTTAGGTGAGGAGACTAGGACCCGTGGACACAGCCTTAGAGTTAGAGGGGGTCAATTCAGAACAGAAATGCGGAGACATTTCTTCAGCCAGAGAGTGGTGGACCTGTGGAATTCATTGGCGCAGAGTGCAGTGGAGGCTGGGACACTAAATGTCTTCAAGGCAGAGATTGATAGATTCTTGTTGTCTCGGGGAATTAAGGGCTACGGGGAGAATGTGGGTAAGTGGAGTTGAAGTGCCCAGCAGCCATGATCGAATGGCGGAGTGGACCCGATGGGCCGAATGGCCTTACTTCCACTCCTATGTCATATGGTCATATGGTCATATGGTCTTCACCCAACCCCTCTCCCACTCTTTACCTTGCTCAAGGTGTTACCAATCCACTGCCTTTTTCATTGCTCCTCTGATTCTTCCTCACTCTTTCAGTGGTCCCAAAGTTTGAGAAAGGTCCAGGTCCCTAGTTGCACTGGCCACCCTCTTATCAGCCCTCACCTCCTGCAAATTGTAGCCCAACTCGTACTGAAGCTAAAGGCCAGCGGCAGGAAAGTGGTGTTCCACCCGAGCAAGATGTGGTCCATTTTATAAACAGTATATATTGTAAATTGTATGAAAAATATCATTCTGTACCTGTGGATGCTGAATCAATTGAAATCTCTGCTTTAGGTATGTGCTTGTAACTTGTCTGTAAAAAAATGTTATCGATGAAAGTTAGTCAGTGATCTCACAATGGCCAGGTATTGGTCAGGTCACCGTCACAGGTTGCGATTGGTTAAGCATCACAGAAAGCCCATACTATTGTGTCATTGGTGTCATTTCCTGAGATACCCAGGGAGTTGCTGCACTTAGTCCCCATGAAGAATAATCACTGTTTCTGTACAGGAACTACAGGAGCCAATTTATCTAAAACAAGCTCCTGCAACCCACAATGTGACAATGACCAGATCACCTACTGGATTGGTGTTGGTCAAGGAATAAATGGTATTCAGACTGACACCCCACCACACCCCTTCAACTGCGTGGTCCCATAAGGCTGTAGATATTGGAGTAGACACAGTCCAATCAGCCCATCAAGTCTGCCTCGCCATTCAATGAGATTGTAGCTAATATGATCATCCTCAAATCAATTAACCTGCATTCCCCTGTAACCTTTGATTCTTTACCTGATTAAAAATATCTCTATCTCAGCCTGGAGAGTCAGCCTTGACAGCCCTCTGCAATAAAATATTTCACAGATTCACCACCCTCTGGGAGAAAATAAATCCTCTTTATCTCTGTCTTAAAAGGGTGATACTTTACTCTGAGATTATGACCTCTGGTCTTAGACCCACCCACAAGGGGCAACATCTTCTCTGTATCTACACTGTCAAGATACCTAAGAATGTATGTTTCAATCAGGTTATGTCTCACTCTTCTGAATGTCAATGAGTATAAGCCCAATCTATGCAACCTCCCCTCACTCAGAAATCCCACCAAACCTGGGATCTGACTAGTGAACCTTCTCTAGATTGTCTCCAATGTCAGCATGTCATTCCTTAGCTATCACAACAGTTCACAAGTATTCCAACTGTGGTCTGAATACTGCCTTGTATACTTTTAGCAAAACCTCCCCATTGTATACATCCCATTCCCTTTGAACTAAAGACCAGCATTCAAACTGCCTTCCCCATAGCCTGCAGAACTTGGATGCCAGCATGTTGTGATTCATGCTCAAGGGTCCCCCAAATCCTTCTGTGTGGCAGCTTTCTGCAATCTTTCACCATTTAAACAACATTCAACTCCTCGACTCTTCCTGTCAAAGTGCAAAAGCTCACATTTTCCCATATTATATTCCACCTAACACGCTTTCACCCACACACTCGATCTGTCTATATCACTCTGTCGATGATTTGGAGATGTCGGTGTTGGACTGGGGTGGACAAAGTTAAAAATCACACAATACCGGGTTATAATCCACCAGGTTTATTTAGAAGCACGAGCTTCATCAAGTGGTTGTCCAACTGATGAAGGAACGTCACTCTGAAAGCTAGTATTTCCAATTAAACCTGTTGGACTATAAGCTGGTGTTGTGTGATTTTTATCTCTGTCAATGCTTTGGCATCCTGAACCTTTACCTTCCCACCTATTTTAATGACAGCTACCTGATGAAGAAGCAGCACTCCAACTACTAGTACCTGCAAATAATCCTTTTAGACTACAAGCTGTGATTTTTAACTTATTTTTGTGTCATCCACA